>NC_071556.1:4217500-4401168 GCF_026979565.1 Vidua chalybeata | reverse complement strand
AGAAAACCCTTCTTGAAATTCCTGGAGCATCCTGAAATTCCTTTCACTCTCTTTTCCAGTTCTGGAGAACCAGGCCTGTTGTGCAGCTCCTGGAGTGTTGTCCTGAAACAACAGGAGGTCAGGGACACACAGGTCAGGTCCTGTGGGACAAGGAGCTGTTATTTATGGAACAAATTTTTTCCTGAATGTGAGAGAGGAGAGGTGGATTCTGCTCTCTGTTGGAGTTTAAAATCCTAAATTCTAGCCAAGAGACATCACATAAACTCGTGCTGAAGAACCTGACCTAGTTGGAATAATTGGAGGTAATTGTCAGCTCTTTCCAGATGACAAAGCCCTTAATCACAGCAGATGCTCAGCCAACCTCACAAAAAAGGCTGGAAACCCGGGGTGAACAGGGAGGAATTGCTGTCCCAGAGGCACCAAGTTTCAGGAATGGGCAGGAATCTTCCTTAGGGGTTTTCCAATACATGGTCAGACTGGGGGCAGTGGTTTGTGCTCATGGCCCGGGCATCTCTGCAGAAATCTGGAATTGTGCCATGAGTGACGCCGGAATATCGAGAACAATTGGAGATGGAGCAACTCTAAAATGAGGAGCTGCAAGGTCGGGCTGCTCCACGGGTTCCTGTCCCAGATCCTTGAATCCAGACTCTCGGATCCCTGAGCTAGCCTGGGGTTTCCTAAAGCTGGCATGAGTTGGATGTGAGGTGCTGCACTCCCACAGAGCTGCAGGAGTTGCTTTGGGTTTCACCTGGGAGTTCCCTGCAAGTTGGCAAAGCCCTGAAGAGAGGAGATGGGATCTGATGGGGATGAGGATGATGATGGAAGAGCGGGATACCTGGCACTGCCTGGGATATCCCAGTCCAGCTGTGCTCCTGGGGGTGTGGAGACACTGCACAAGTAGAAATGGTCCTTCTAGAAGGGTCCAGCCAATTAACCTGGATTGCTAATTAGTCACGGAATTAGAGCCATGGAGTGTCCTGAGCTGGGAGGGATCCACAAGGATCAGAGTGCAGCTCCTGGCCCTGCAGAGACACCCCAACAATCCCACCCTGTGCCTGAAGCGTTGTCCAAACGCTCCTGGAGCTCTGGCAGCCTTGGGAATGTGACCATTCCCTGGCCAGAGCACTTGCAAATTCCAGGAACCAGGGTTTGCAGAGGTGTTTTTCCTTGTACAATGAGATGGCAAAAGCATAGGAAAACTGGGAACCTCTGGAAGTGGTCAGAGCAAGGAGCTGCCCTTGTGCCCAGGCAGAGGCTGTGACAGCTGGGCTTTAATTACCCAGTGCTGTAATTTTGGGAGGCTCTGGAGTGGCTCTCAGCACATTTGGTGTTTTACAGCCACGGGGATTCATCCCTTCCCGTACAACCTCCTGCAGTGGGACCAATAACCAGGGATCCTGCCTGGAAACCAACAGCTCCCCTGGGAATGTCTGGGACAAGACTCATTGCAGGCTCTTTGAAGTGGGCAGTAATGTGGAAACGGTGACAGCAGCACCGTTCCCATCAACCAGGGCTCTCCCATGGGGGCAGGGGCTCTGCAGCCCAAAAAGGGGGGAAAATGAACCACCACACCTTTGGGAAGAGCTCGGTGTGCCCAGGATGGGTGTGCAGGGCTGGGCTGTGCTCCCTTCCTGGGATGGAGCTGCTGGCCCAGGGGATGGAGCTGCTGGCCCAGGAGAGGCTGGGATGGAGCTGCTGGCCCAGGGGATGGGCTGCTGGCCCAGGAGAGGCTGGGATGGAGCTGCTGGCCCAGGGGATGGGGCTGCTGGCCCAGGAGAGGCTGGGATGGAGCTGCTGGCCCAGGGGATGGAGCTGCTGGCCCAGGAGAGGCTGGGATGAACTGTGGTCCAAGGGAGGCTGGGATGGAGCTGCTGGCCCAGGGGATGGGGCTGCTGGCCCAGGAGAGGCTAGGATGAACTTTGTGGTCCAAGGGAGGCTGGGATGGAGCTGCTGGCCCAGGGGAGGCTGGTTGGGGGCCATGACCTCCTGTTGGAGCACTCCAGACCGACAGAACTCAGCAGCTGCATGAACTGGTTGTGGCCTCAAGCAAAGGCCATTCCTCCGCCGCTGGCTTCTGCCAGATGGTCCCAGCCCAGGCTCAGGGCCTCACGTCCCCTCTCAGCTCTGCTTTTCATGTGTCTCTCCCCAAAAAAAGGCCTGGGCCAGTGCCAGACTCCAGCAAACCCTTCAGAGCAGTCCCCCAGCTCTGGCAGGTCACCGGTGCTGGAACCAACCCCACGTCCTGCCTCTACAGCCCAGACATCCTCCTCGGCTCTCCCTGCCAGCTCTGGAATGAGAAATGGCTCTGCTCTTCTGTCTGCTTCCATTCGAATCCCTCTAGGAAAGAGCTCGTGTTCTCCAGCTCCGTGCTGCTGAAATTAGCGCTGGCACCCTGCAGGATTCCAGCCTCGACTCGCGCCTCCAGGAGTGGGAAGAGCTGCCGAGACTGCGGAGACAAGTTGGATGTGAGAGCCAAGTGTCCAAAAGAACACGTTCAGGAACAACACAGTGAGCAGGAGGTGCTCCAGCACGGCAGGGAAATCATCCTGCTGAGGGTAAAAACTCCCCCCCACCCCAAAAAAAAAAGTGTTCTTGGGCAGCCAGGAAGGGTTAAACCATGGCACGAGGTTTGGGACAGCTGCAGGATGCTGGAGTGGGCACTGGGGTTGGGACCAGGATGATGGTTTTAGGTCACTCACAAAGCTTTCTAATTAGGCTTTTTTTTTTGGGGGGGGTGAAAAAAAAGAAAAAAAAAATGGTGTGTTTGATTCTGTAAGTGCTGAACATTCCACAATTGCTGTGTTTAATAAATACAGCGGGGGCTCCTAGGAGACTGAATGGGGCTGAATGAATGAAGTATGTGAGACATCTGAAACCTATTAGTTGGAGCAAACTGGTGGAGAGGCAGGAATTCTTCTCTTTAAAAAATATTTATACATTTTCCTTTCATGTCAGGCCAACATCTTATTTGGGGTTATGTTCCAGTGGAAGGAAAGGTGTGTCGGGGGGAAATGCAGGGGGAGGGGAGGTGCAGATTTGGGTCAGGCCCAAAAGGAGCAGAAGGGCTGGGTGGCTTTAGGGCCGTATTTTCCTTTTGGAATCGAAGCCAGCACGTTGATCCATCAGGGGATTTTGCCCCAGCCTCGATGGGGATGGGTATTTTGGGATTTGGTTCATTTTGAGGTGTTTTGGGGAGCTTGTCCCACCTGGAGCCCCTCGCTTGAGGCACCAGAACTCTCCAAATGAGGTTTATGGAGCCATGGGTCTGGTTTAACCTAGTTTGGAGATTTAGGCTGAATTAGAACACACATCCAGTGTTGTCCCCACCCATGGACAGCTCCAGGAGATCCCACCAGTGTCCAGGAGCAGTGGGAATGATGCCACATCCCAGAGCTTTCCACCCAGACTTCTCCTTCTCATGCAGAATTACCTCACTGACTTGGGAAAATAGGGAAAAATAGAGAAGATTGGGATGGGAAGAACACAGAACATTTCCCTCAGGGAATAAGCAGAGCTAACAACTCTTCAGGAGCCACTTCACCTGTGGGGAAGTCTCTGGAAAGGGAGAAAAAGAGTTGACAACACCCAGCTCCAGTCTGGGCAGATCATTCCAAATGGAGCCTGAATTTCCTGCTGGAAGCTCTGGTTGTTTCCTGCTGGAAGCTCTGGTTGTTTCCTGCTGGAAGCTGTGGTTATTTCCTGCTGGAAACTGCAGATTTTTCCTGCTGGAAGCTCTGGTTATTTCCTGCTGGAGGTTGTGGTTATTTCCTGCTGGAAACTGTTTATTTCCTGCTGGAAGCTGTGGTTATTTCCTGCTGGAATCTGTGTTTATTTCCTGCTGGAAACTCTGGTTATTTCCTGCTGGAAACTGCGGATTTTTCCTGCTGGAATCTCTGGTTATTTCCTGCTGGAAGCTGTGGTTGTTTCCTGCTGGAAGTTGCACAAATCTAGGACAAGTCTCCCACCTTTGGTTCTTCCCTCCGTGTGTCAGGAGCTCACCCAGGGCTTGGAGTGACGTCTGAGCTCACCTCTCCTTGTGCAGGAGCTCTGGATCAAAGCTCAGGATGGTGTCAGAGAGGCCTGGATTTTGCAGTGTTTTCCAGCTGATAAGAGATATGCAAATTATCCCTGCTCTCCTGTCATCCCTAATGAGCTTTGTTCTGCCCACTTTTACTGCACCGCAAACTCAACCCTCTCCCTTCAGGCTTCCTGAACTGAAAATGAG
Source organism: Vidua chalybeata (assembly GCF_026979565.1). Classification (NCBI taxonomy): domain Eukaryota; kingdom Metazoa; phylum Chordata; class Aves; order Passeriformes; family Viduidae; genus Vidua; species Vidua chalybeata. The sequence goes on along the minus strand of NC_071556.1, from coordinate 4,396,943 downwards.
AAATTTTTGGGAAACTGGGAATTTGCAAATGGCTCCCATTATCCTTCTAATCTCCCCAACCTGATAAAATCAGAGGATATCTCCCCCCTCCATAGGAAACAGATGTTCCTCTTGCAGCAGGGACATGCAGGAGGCATCCTGAAATTTGTTTAATTAGAGTCTCCCGGAGATGGGATTTTTTGGGGGTTTACAACCTGCGATGTCCGAGCTTGGATCTGGCTGAATTTGGAGTGGTGCCAGTCAGGAATTTCTGTGGAGTTTCTTTCCATCATTAGTGAAGAGAACTCAACATCTCTGAGCTGAGAGCTCGGAAAATAACTTTGGAGTGGTTTTTGATGGCATCTCTCAGTCAGCTTAGAGGTGAAAACATGACTGGGACGTGGGATGAGGCTGGGTCTCATTTTGTGACGGAATAGTGGAACCCATTCCAATAGCCCATGAATGGATTTAACTCCTCCTGGAGCTGTGGGGAATGAGGCACTCTGGAAACATCCTTTTCCATCCCTCTGACTGCACTTTCTCTGTGGCATCTGTTCCCCATCAGTGGGAGGATCTCAGTGGATTTCAGTCTCATCAAGTTTTGTCCACCTGTAACTCTTGGGTTTTCACACCTCTCTTTTTATTTCTTTTTCTTCTTTTCTACCAGGTTCAAACAAAATCCTGGTTTTGCTGATGACACTGGGGGAAGTTGCCCAGAGAAGCTGTGGCTGCCCCATCCCTGAAAGTGTCCAAGGTTGGACAGGGCTTGGAACAACCTGGGAGAGTGGAAGGTGTCCCTGCCCATGGCAGGGGGTAGAATGGGATCATCTTTAAGGTCTTTCCAACCCAAACCATTCCGGGATTCTGAATGTCAGTGCTATTTCTAAAATATCTCGATTTTCCTCTGCTTTGGAGGTTCTCAGTGTGTGTCCATCTGTGCATGTGTGGGTGGTGGTTGCATTTCAGAATTTCCAGGACTGTTATAGCTCTTATGTTTTTTTCCAAACAACTTCCTCCAGTGTGAGTTCTCCCTCCTGACGGATCCGGACCCCACTTGGAAGAGTTCTCCATGGATGAGGGAAGCTGGATAAAGAAGCTGAATTAAAGCCTCTCTCACTGGAGGTGATTTAAGGATCTCCACACAGCAGAACCATGTAACAAAAATCCAGATTTGTTTCAGATATTGGACGCATTTCCCACCCTCCACGTGTTGATGCTGCCGGTGACAAACTGTGGAAAAAACTCCTGAAGTGTGAGCCAAGAATTCCCTTCATCAGCCTTTTGCTAAGGTGCATAGTTTATCCCGATTTTTCCTGATTTATCCCAGCCTCAGCCTCGCTCAGACACATTCCCAAGGCGTGTCTCCTCCGAGCCTCTTGGGAGCACCATTTCCACGTCTCTCTGGACTGGCTGGACACGTCACCATCGCCGTCCCTGTCCCGGGGTGTCTCAGGCCAGGAATGGGTCCTGAGGGGAGAAGTGACCCGTGGAATGTGAGGAGGAGGAGCTGGAGCCCAGAGCTTGGATGGGGCAGCCCTGGCAGGTGCTGAGCTGTTCCTGAATGAAACACAACTCTGGTTAATTAAAGCAGCTTAGGGCAGTGCTCTGGGTTGGGAAAGGCCATGGATTGGGAGCATTCCCAGAGTTCTGTTTGGGGACAGACAGGGACAGTGGCAGCAGTTGAAGGGGTGGCTTGGACCTCAGGCAAGGTGACTGCTGGGGGTGTTTAATAACGTTCCCTTCCTCCTGAGGAGCAGGGCCAGGACACAGGGAATGGCTGGAGCTGTGTCAGGGGGTTGGGATGGAGATCAGGGAATGGATCGCCCTCATGGGATGTTCCTGGCAGGACTTTCCCAGTGCTCCTGGGCTCCAACTCCCCCCATTTCCCTGCTGTCCTCAGTGGGGTCTCAGTGTTTGTGTCCTCAGTGCCATTCCTCGGTAGCTGGGATGGATAATTTGCATCAGAATAGTCCAAAAACTGGGATCAGCTTTGACCAGAAACACAGCATCCTTGGGCTGTGAAAAACTGCTGCAGAACCAGCAAGTTCAGGCTCCCTGGCTGCTGACTTTTATCTGAACACAGAGGTTGAATACCATCAGAATAGTTTGTTTTATTTCCAGCTTGCCTGAAACCAGAGATTCCTGGGAGGTGTCCAAGCCAATCGCTGAACCCAACTGGATTTTGTGAACCTGAACTCTGGAGCTGCTCTGGTCCCTGCAGCACTTTGGTTGTCCCAGCTCCCTCTCCTGGCATCCCAGTGACCCTTTCACAATCTCTTTGTGGTTTGTATTTGTCGTATTTTTCACATTCCTGATTTATCATGGAATGGGTTGGGTTGGAAAGATCCTGAAGGATCATCCAGTGCCACCCCCTTCCACAGTCCCAGGCTGCTCCAACCTGCCCTTGGACACTTCCAGGGATCCAGGGGCAGCCACAACTTCTCTGGGAATTCCATCCCAGCCCCTTCCCACCCTCCCAGGGAGGAATTCCTTCCCAAAATCCCACCCATCCCTGCCTGCTGTCGGTGTGTGAAGCCATTCCCTGTGTCCTGTCCCTCCATCCCTTGTCCCCAGTCCCTCTTTGCCTCGCCTGTTGAAAGACCAGCAGGATTCCTGTGTTTAGTCCCAAGCACAGAGGGAGCAGAGCTGAGCCCGACTCCAGCACATCCAAAGGTGGGGAAGCAGCCAAGGCCTTGGAATCCATCCTGGGCTGGGAGCAGAGCAGAGCCTGAGCTCAGCGCCGGGGCAGCTCCGCACATGGAACGTGACGGCTTTGGAGAGCGGCACCTCTGCGCTCCTCAGTTCCAGGAATGTTCTAGGAAGTGGGCAGGAGCCTCCTGGTTTGGTGAGAGCAGGAGCAGCCCCATTTCCCTGCAGTTTGGGCTCTCAGGATGCTGCTGTGGCACAGCAGTCCTCAGTGTTCCGGGTGGTGTTTGGGGCTTGGAGCCTCCTGCCCCCCATTTTCCCCAAGTGCTTTTATCCCCTTCCCTCTCATCCCACCAAACCTTTTCCCTGCAGCTGGCAGAAAATGGGATTTTCTGGTTAATACCAAAATAAAAACAGCAGTGTCCAGCATGGGATGGGAGGGAAGGGGGAGAGCCAGGGGCTGGGATGGACAAGGAGCACGGGGCTGTACATCCCAGAGAGCTGGAGGTGCTGCAGGACAGGAAAATCCCAAGGGAATCAGCAGAGCTGGGATGGGATCTGAGTCCTTTTCCAGCTCCTGCAGCCTTAGGGTTGTTCCTTGTGGGATTCCTCTCCCTTTTCCCAGGCAGTGCCGAGCGTTTGGGGTTTGTTCCAGGGCTTTTCTTTGTAGTGATGGGGAAAACATGAGCAGAGTCACTTCCCCGCTCCCTGTAACAGGAATAAAACAGGAGCAGGAAAAAAACAGCCTTTGGTGGGGGCCAAAGGTCTTGCAGAGGTTGCCTCCATGGAATGGCAGCGAGCAGAAATCTCCAAGGATTTCCAGGTGCTTTATTGGATATCCTCCCTGTGTTAGTCCAGGTTCCATCCTCCCTCTGGGAAGGATTCAGACCCTGGGGTTGTGTTGACTTCGAGCCTGATTTGATTCCTTTCCCTGGGGAATGCACACACCCCCAAAATGGATGGCTGGAAAAGTGGGTCCAGCCTTTGCTGTGAGGGAGGAACTTGTGATCCCCTCCAAAGCCCTGGCAGTCCCAAAGCCCTGGGATTGGATCTTGCTTGGATTTTCCTCCTTCCTTCACTCATTCACTTCACCAAGCAGCTGGAATCCAGCACCGGCTCTGACCAAGGAATGGGAAGAGGGATGCTCAGGAATCTCTGGGGTGGGACTGGATAATCCTTAAGGTCCTTCCCACCCAAACTATCCTGGGATCATGTGATTTATGACCCAAATTTGCCTTTATGCCCCACATCCCCTTCCTCTGCCCCAGCCAGGCAAACTCCTTCCCTGCACCCCAAATCCCTCCGGAAAAACACAGAGAGAAAATGGAAGAATCTGACTGAGGGGCTGAAATGGGTTAAGGAGCAAGATTAGATCAAATATTTCCGAGCATCTGGGGCTTCTTGACCACCCCATTGTGGCCCATGCCTGGCTGTCAGACCCTGAGCATTCCCAGAAGGAGTTAAGGGAGACCTGGGCGGGAGCCAAGAGCTTTTGCCGGAAGCTTTATCTTCCCCCCAAAAAAGAATCTGATGTCTGGAGCTCTGGACGAGGCATTGTCCTCATAAAACACAACAAGAACAACAAAACAAGCCCTGCTATTCCCAGCTCTGTAACAAGCCATAAAATGGGGGGGAAAAGGCAAAAAAAGAAAAAAAAAAAGCCCTGGAAATGTAAGAGTTTTATTAAACTGGAACCATGTGTTTCCTATAGTCCCGTCTCCATAAGCTGTGCACATCCCGTCCATGTTTATGTTCTCCTCGGGGGTGTGAGGGGTTTTTTTTCCATGCCTGGGAATGATTAGAAGGAGGGAGCTCATGGATGAACTCATGTCTCCTGTGAGCAGCACCAGGAAACCTGCACACACCGGGAGAGGCACAAATCCTGCGGGAGCGGCCGGGGAAACGCGGGACGCCGGGAAGGGGGAAAGGCAAGGCACAAGGGAGAAGGAAAAAGGAAAATTTCCAGAGTGGAAAAAGAGGAGAAAGTTGTCCCATGTGGGTCATTGTAAAAAGTGTGCACTGAGGACGTTCCCTGAGGGCCTGGAGTGATCCTGCCTCACCCAGGGAGGCTCAGAGAGGCCCATGTGTGGTTTAAACATCCCCCCCTCCTCTTCTGGGGTCTCCAGCACCCCCCAGGCATTCCTTAAATGAGGAGATTATCCTGGAAATGAGTGTGGAGCTCCCTGGAGACTTCCCAGGAAAGGAGAAGGGCCAGGTCTGGGATTTGCCAGGAGCCCTCAGCCTGGCTGGAGACATTGGGGCACAAGGAGTGGCCACAGCGTCCGTGGGGAGCTGGGTGGTGACGTTTGAATTCAGATTTGGGCAGGAATGCCCCGGGAAGGGGGCTCAGAGGAGGAGTCTCGGGGGGAAATGGGTAATGGGATATTTTTAGCTGGAATTGGCAGGGCTGTGGTTGTTGTTTCCACGTGGGTGAACAGCCCTGGTGAGGGCTGGGAAGGACTGGGAATCATCCCCTGTGCAGTGAGCAGGTGTGGTGACACCTGCGTGGTGACAGAGCTGCAGAGAAGGGACATTACATCATGGAGAGTGACCTCAGAGATCCCAGAGATTACGGAATTTCACCCATTTTTCCTGGTCCTGAGCCCATTCCCTCCGTCTGACCGGTGCCTCTGCTCCTGCAGGACATCCAGGCGTGCCCAGGACACCAGGGACTGGGGATCCATGATTTCCTGGGCATCTGGTTGTAAATCCCAGGCTGGTTTAGGTTGGAAGTGCCCTCAAAGCTGCTCCCATTCCACGGGCAGGGACACCCTTCCACAGACCTGGTGTTAAAACTTCCCTCCTTATTTCTCATTTGGAATCCTTGGACTTGGCATCCAGCTGATGATATATTTTTTTTCCCTCAATGATAAAGGTTTTTTTTCTATCCCCACATTCTCCTTCTGCAGTGATATCCATGCCTGGCAATCAAGTTATCCCTCAGACTTCCTTTAATTTTGATAAAGTGGCTCCCTCAGCTTTGCTAACCAGGGACTTTCTCCAGGCCTTTGATCCCTTTTGGAGATGTTTTACAACAACTTCTGGGCTCAGCTCATTCCCTTTCATGGCCCTGTGGAAAACCCATCCAGTTTGGGGTCTGCAAATGTTCCCAGCAGTGCCTGGACATTTTTTTTTGCTGTGTTGTTCCAAACCTGGCTGTGGACACTTCCAGGGATGGAGCAGCCAGAACTTCTCTGGGAATTCCATTCCAGGGCCTCCCCACCCTCCCAGGGAACAATTCCTCCCCAAATCCCATGGAATGCTGCCCTGTGTCCATGTGAAGCCATTCCCTGTGTCCTGTCCCTCCAGGACAGTTTAGGACCAGCACAGGCCACGCAGCAAACGTGGATTCTCAGCGTGTGGCATTTGATGGGCACTCTGCTCCTTCAGCCTTTTAATTCCTCCTCCTGGTGAAAGCCTTGAACGCATCCCAAAAATAAGGATTGGTGGGAGAGGAGCCAACAAACACCAGCACCTTTCCTGGCAGAATTCCTGCTCTCCCCACAGCCCTGAGAGGCCAAATCCAGCTCCTGCTCCGTGGCAGCTGCCAGCCAGGAGTGGCCTTTTCCAGGGAATGACTCCTGGAGCTGTTGGCACCCAGGGAAATCTGCTCCTGCTGCTGGGCCCTGGCTGGCAGCGGGCAGAGGAGCAGCAGAAAAAGGGGTTGGCACCTCCCAGGGAAGGCAGAGCTGAGCTGTTCCCTCCAGTCTGTAAATATTCAAAGGAAACAGATTTTCTGCTGGCTCTGGGGTTGTTCCCTCATTACCCCGAGCTGGGAAAGGGACCCTGCAGGACGGACTGGGGACACTGGGGGTGTCCTGGCCAAGGGTGACATCACTGAGGGGCTGGCTCCAGCTCGCACACGACCCTGACAGGCAGAGCCAAAGGATTCCAAAGGAAAATCTCCTTCCCCAGACCTTGGAATATTAATAATGCCTGCAAAGGCAACAAAATAATGATGCAACTCCCCGGGGACGTGGAAGGGTCTTTGCCAAGCAGCTCAGACACAAAGGCTCTGCTGTGTGTGCTTCCTGCGAGGAGGCTGCACAGATCTCATGGAATGACAGGAATCGTGGAATCTCAGACTCCCAGAGCAATTTGGGTTGGAAGCGACCTCAAGGATCAAACCCAACCCCTCCATCCCGGTGCAGGAAGTGGCCGGCGGATCCCAGGTTTTGCTGCACACAAATTCCTCCCATCCCTTTTGGGTCTTGTTGTGTTTTCCAGAAATTCCTTTCAAACGTGTCCTGAAGGTTTTGGATTCTTCCTAGACCAGTCGGACCAGTACCCATCCAGCCCCTCAGGTTTGGGATAAACTGATAGAAACCTCTGGAAGCCAGGTTTGGAACAGGAGTCCTCCAGTCCTCCATGGCCTGCTCAGGAGAAGTGAGGCCGTGGCCCACCTGGGGCAGGAAGGGAGTTTGGGATCTGGATATCATCCATGAGGTGATGTTTGCAGGGCAGGACAGCTGTCCTTGGGTTCATTTGGACAAAATTTGTTCCCCTCTTCCTTTGGGTGGCAGAGTGGGGCTCTGCTCCAGCATTTGGGACATCCCAGGGAGGCCACGGGGCTGGATTTGCTGCTGGGGAGCAAAATCCAGTGTTTTTGTAGCCCCGGGCTGCAGCTGTGCCATGGCCAAGCTGCTCCACACGGGCTGAGCTGGGGCAGCTCCAGCCTTGCCTGGGTGGTCTGGCAGCTCTGCAGCTCCACACACGCCTTGTGCAGCCCCTCCTGGGGAGAATCCCGGGACAGGGAGGGAAGGGAGGGATGTCCAGGCAGGAGGAGAGCTGAGAGGGTTTGCATTTACCAGCTGATGCTGCACGAGGAGCAAAGTCAAAGCCTCTGGGTGTCCTTGGGGCGGGATCAAATCCACGCTCGGAGAAGAGTGAAAGAGGATCCACCCCCCCGATGCTCAGCCTGGCTGCTGAGCCATGGAATCACGGAATATTCCAGGTTGGAAGGGACCCCCAAGGCCCATTGAGCCCAACTCTGAATTAAATGGCCCCTTTAGCCTGGAATTCCAGGGTGGTTTGGATTTGAGGGGACCTTAAAGCTCATCCAGTGCAATTCCTGTCATGGGACACCTTCACCTCTGGTCAGAGGGATGGAGCTCCTCTCCCGTGAGGAAAAGCTGGGGAATCAGGCTGACCCAGACCTCAGGAACCCTGACAGGACACAGATTTTCATTTAATCTTCTCCCCATAGCAGCTCCTCAGCCTTTGCTCACAGCTGTTCTCCCATCCTGCGAAATCCCAGCAGCTTTTCCCGTGTAGGATCCAGCACCTCTTGTCTCTGTTTCCATGTTCCTCTTCCTGCCCAGATTCCTGAGCTGTGAACCCACCTGCTTTTCAGAGGAACACACCAAACAAGGTGCATATTTTGGTATTTTTCTCCAATATTTTCCCTGTTTTTGGTTCACCACAGAGCCCTGCTCAGCTGAGGCGACGGGAAGGGACCTCATGAGTAACCCTGGGGTGCCATCCTTGCCCTCTGCTCCCCTCCTGGACCTCTCCAATCCCTGTGGATTCATTTAATTGCTCCTCCTTGTGCCAGCTGATGCTCTGGGCTGGGATTGGCACCACATTCCTGAGCATGGACGTGGCTTTTCCTCATCTGTTGGCGCTGGGAGACAAAAGAAGGATCTTTTCCATGAGGAATGGCTCCAACCTCATGGCTTGGATGTGCTTGGAAGGCTTGTGCAGAGCTCTGCCCCATCCTCACCTCCAGGAGAATCCAGTGTGGATTCACCATCCCGGGGTTTCTCCAAACTGAGCTGTAGGAAGGGATATCAATATTCCAGCTTTCCCTGAAATCCCCCTCTTGTTTTCCCTTGAAATCAGCTCACGTGGAATTCTCACCTTCCATGGGGGAGGGTGCTCGTGTGGTCACTTGTCCTCAAGAAAATTCCAGCTCCTCTATCTGAAAGTGGCTTTTTTTTCTTTTCTTTTTAATTTTTTTGGCAGATCCAGGCAGTGAGTGGCTGGAAATCCTGCCCACGGCACCGAGCAGGAGTTCCTGGGATCTGGGGAGCTGGGCCAGGGCTCTCCATCTGCTCCAGCCCCGCTGCCAAGTTCAACTTCTGCGCTGCAGATCGCACAAAGGGGAGAAAAGAGCCGCGAAAAAAAGGTTGGAAAAATGGGAAACTCGGAATTCAACCGAGGGCAGAGGGAGTAAGGTGGGGCTGGAGCAGACAGATGTGGGGGAGAGTCACATCTGCCTGGGGAGATGGTGGGGACACTCAGGAACAAGGGCTGGATGTGCCTCCAGCCCACCTGAGGCAACAAGAAAGGTGTTTGTATCCCTGCTTGGAATTTCACAGGAAATGGAGGGATCGCCTTACTCCTGGCAGGAGAAAGAGGCAATTTTCCTTCTAAATCAGGCAGCTCCCGTGTCAAAAGTTCCACAACGAAATCCCACTGCACTCAGAGCAGGGCTTTTTATGAATAAAATCTTAATAAATGTCCAGGGCTTGATTTTTCGCAGCAGCCTCGCCTGGCTTTGATCTCCCTTGCCTGGGCTCAGCCCCTGCCAAGCCAAAGAGGGAAAAAGTCCCTTTCCCCGGTTTAAAGCAAAGGGTGTTTTTCTAAAGCTCTTGGCTGTGGAGCTGTGTGTGATACATCATCCCTCGGCCCCATCCCTCCTCTCCCAAAATCCAGAGCACACACTGAAACAATTTCCCTGTGGTTTCCCTCCTTGGTGGAGTCGAATTCCTAGAAAACAAAAGGAATGTTGCAACCCTTGGTCACAAGCTCGGAGGCTGGAAATGTTACACACACACACGGTGGGACCTGGGATCAGCCCTGGCTGGTGGCACCTCGGTCCCAACCCCACATCCCTGGAATCCCTGATTCCTCCCACAGGTGTGTAAAATTTGGGAGTTTCTCCAGCCCTGGGAATTGCAGGAGGCAGTGAGGATTTAGGGAATTCTGTTGGCTCTTTGCCCCAGCCCTGAGGTCACTCAGAGCTCCCCGAGGTCTGACCTGGTCCTGTCCAAACCCAAAATCCCGGGATGGGCACACTCTCATCCCAGTGAATCCACAGTGAATGCAGGGGCAGGAATTCCTCCCTGGGAGGGTGGTGAGGTGCTGGAATAGATTCCCAGAGGAGCTGTGGCTGCCACAGGCATCCCTTGGGATGTTCTTTACCTTCAGGATTTTTTTGGGGTACATTTTAAGGGCATCTGGACAAGGTGCAGGAGCAGATTTGTGTGGATCATCCCAGGAGGTGACAGCCACTGCCTGGTATTGCCTGCTGCCAGGAGATGGGATAATTTACATCCTTGGGATAATTCACATCCTTGGGATCACCTGGGCTCATCCTCTGAATTCCCTGGCTTGGAAAGTTCTCAGGAGCCCTCGTGTTCACACAGGACCTTTTAAATGTTTTTTTTGGTTTTTTTTTTTTTTTTTTTTTTTGGCAAACAGAGGTCCCTGGACTGAGCCAAAGGTGAGGCAGGAAGGTGCTGCAAGCTGATTATTGATTTAATGTCAGGGAGGAGGAGAAACCAGCCTGATTTGGGGCCAAAACCCTGCTGGGTGTGTGTGGGGCAGGGAAGCCAGGGAAGGAGTTAATGCTTGGAACAATTTCCCTGAGGAAAGCTTTGTCTGGGCCGGTTCCTGAGTGTGCTGCTCGCTGCCACTTTTGGCCTCCAATTCCTTCTGCAATTCCATGGGGAGGTTCTGGAAATCCTGAGCACTGCAGGTCCAGCCTGTCCTCATCCCCCTCAGCCCCTTTTAGCCCATTCCCGTGAATAAATCCCTCCCTTCCCTGCTCTCTGAGCAGAGTGAGCAGCGTGGGCTGGCCAGGACAGAGCAGCAGCGTCCACCCCGCATTCCCTGACCCCGGCTCTCTGCAGGGGCTGCAGCACAAGGGCCTGAAATTGCTTTTTTGCTTGTTTTTCCCCCTGATTTTTTTTTTTTTTTTTTTCTGAGATGACATCACGGTTCAGAGCTGTTGCTGCCCTGACAGCAGTTGTGTCACCCTGGGAGAAGCAACACGGGCTAATTTTAGCCCAGGCAGTTTTTAGGTGACGCTTTTTAATAAAGGCAGGAATGGAAAAGTTCAAGGGGCTCTCAGGCAGCTTTGCTGGGGGTTCCTGACAGGTCCTGATGGGGCTGAACCAGCTCAGCTTTGATGCAGAAATGAAGGGAAGAGGTGAAGGAATCAGGGCTGACACCCAAATTCCCAGCTCTCGTCAGACTTGGGAGATCAAAGAATCCCGGAATGATTTGGGTTGGAAGGGAACTTAGATCTCATCTCATCCCTCCCCTGCCGTGGCAGGGACACCTTCCACTGTGCCAGGGGGCTCCAGCCTGGCCTTGGACATTGCAGGGATCCAGGAGCAGCCCCAGCTGCTCTGGGAATCCATTCCAGGGCCTCACCATCCTCCCAGGGAGGAATTTCTTCCCAAAGTCCCATCTAAACCCCCTCTCTGTCCATGTAAAACCATTCCCTGTGCCCTCCATCCCTTGCCCAAAGTCCCTCTCCATTTCTTGTGGCTCCTTCAGGCACTGAAAATCCCCAACTGGGCCACCCCAAACTTCACTTCTGCAGCTGGACAATCCCAATTCCTGATTTCCCAGTTCCTGAAATCCCAGTTCCTGATATCCCAGTTCCTGATTTCCCAGTTCCTGAAATCCTGGTTCCTGAAATCCCAGTTCCTGATTTCCCATTCCCAATATCCCAGTTCCTGGTACCCCAATTCCTGATTTCCCATTCCTGATTTCCCAGTTCCTGAAATCCCAATTCTTGAAATCCCAATTCCCGATTTCTCAGTTCCTGATTTCCCAATTACCAATATCCCAGTTCCTGATTTCCCAGTTCCTGGTACCCCAATTCCTGGTACCCTAATTCCTGATTTCCCAATTCCCAATATCCCAATTCCTGATTTCCAGTTCTTGCTTTCCCAATTTCTGATTTCCCAGTTCCTGATTTCCCATTCCCAATATCCCAATTCCTGATTTCCCAATTCCTGAAATCCCAATTCCTGATTTCCCAATTCCTGATATATTTTCCTCCCAGAGAAAGAGCCAGGAGCTTGCTGAGCATTAAAATGTAAATGTTGAATTTAACAACTTTTAAAGCAGCTTTAAGCCCCCTCCCCTGGGCATTTCCATGATTCCAGTGGCATTAATGAACGAGGATCTCATCCCATTTTCCCATAGGATTTTCCCACCTCCATGTGCTCCCTGCAGCTCCCCAAAATGAAGAGATTGGATCTTTTTCTCTGCCCTCATTTGCATTATTTATTGCTCAAAGTTCCACCTGCTTGCACAGGACACATGGCAAAAATTCCTGAATCCAGGAAAACTCATAAATCCGTTCTGGGTTTGTTAAATAGTTTGGGCAGATAATGAATCATCTGCAAATATTTGATTTCGCTAATGGTAGAGTTATAGTCTGTGCTTTTTCCTTTTCTGAACAACATTTCAGAAGCTTGGATAAATACAATAATTGAAAATTAATTTAAAAGCCCTTTGAAACCACATTTGTGTCATCTAAAAATCAAATTCTGTGTTCAGGTCAAGCGAAAATGTTCATCAAATCACCCCTAAATGACTCCTCCTTTCTCTTCATTTCTCACTCTGCTCAGGGCAGCAAAAAACTCAATTTCTCTGAGGGTTCTGCCCCAAGCACGTAATTAATAACAATAATAATTAATTACAAGCATTCTTCCACTGTGCTTTGCTCATTAAGGGGTGAAACCCTTGCTGGGCACTTTGTGACAGCTCCGTGAGCTGAGCCTAAGGTGGGTTTGAGGCCTCTCTCCTCCTCCTCCAGGGAGAAATGTCATTTTTGGGTCTTGCCTGGCTCTTTTTTCCCGTGGGATGTCCCAGTCCTGCCCTTCCCCGGCAGGTAAAGCCCAGGCTGATTTAAGCTGGAATTGGGGCAGGACTGGGGGATGGGAATGGGAGTGGGAATGGGAGTGGGAATGGGAATTGGAGTGGGAATGAGAATGGAATGGGAATGGGAATTGGAGTGGGAATGGGAATTGGAGTGGGAATGGGAATGGGAATGGGATGGGGATGGGGATGGGGATGGGGATGGGGATGGGAATGGGAATGGGAATTGGAGTGGGAATGGGAATGGGAATGGGAATGGGAATGGGAATTGGAGTGGGAATGGGAATTGGAGTGGGAATGAGAATGGAATGGGAATGGGAATTGGAGTGGGGATGGGAATGGGATGGGGATGGGGATGGAATGGGAATGGGGATGGGAATGGGAATGGGAATGGGAATGGGAATGGGAATTGGAGTGGGAATGGGAATGGAATGGGATGGGGATGGGAATGGGAAAGGGAATGGAATGGGAATGGGATGGAATGGGAATGGGAATGGGAATTGGAGTGGGAATGGGAATGGAATGGGATGGGGATGGGAATGGGAACGGGAATGGGAATGGGAATGGGAATTGGAGTGGGAATGGGAATGGGATGGGAATGGGAATGGGAATTGGAGTGGGAATGGGAATGGAATGGGAATGGGAATGGGAATGGGAATGGGAATGGGAATGGAATGGGAATGGGAATGGAATGGGAATGGGAATTGGAGTGGGAATGAGAATGGAATTGGAGTGGGAATGGGAATGGAATGGGATGGGAATGGGAATGGGAATGGGAATGGGGATAGGAATTGGAGTGGGATGGGATGGGAATAGGAATGGGGATGGGAGTGGGGATGGGAAAGGGAATGGGAAATGGGAGTGAGAAATCGGAGTGGGAATAGAAATTGAAGTGGGAATAGGAATAGGAATGGGAATGGGAATGGGGATAGGAATTGGAGTGGGAATGGGAATTGGAGTGGGAATGGGAATGGGATGGGGATGGGAATGGGAATGGGAATGGGAATGGGGATAGCAATTAGAGTGGGAATGGGAATGGGAGTGGGAATGGGAATGAGAACTGGAGTGGAATGGGGATAGGAACTGGAGTTGGGATGGGAATGGGAATGGCAATGGCAATGGGGATAGGAATTGGGATAGGAATTGGAGTGGGAATGGGATGGAAATTGGAGTGGGAATAGCAATGGGAGTGGGAATTGTCTCCTGCCCGAGCTGCGTTCCCTGCCCGGCTCCGTTCCCACCTCTGCCTTTCCCCTGGCATCCCGCAAGGTCGCCGTTAATTAGGCCGCTGTTAATTAGGCTGAGCCTCTCCTGACCCCTCCAGAGCCGGCAGGGGCTGACTGGGAACAGGGCTGGGAACAAAGGAACGCCGAGGGTTTCAAAGGGAGCAGCAGGAGAAGGGCTCGGGCTCTCCTGGAATGCCGGCTCTGCCGGGAATTGAGCCGATGGCTGCAGCTGGAGCCTCCCGTGCTGGGGTCAGGAGGGGACGGGGCTGGAGCAGATGTGGGGTCACCGTGGGGAATCCTTGGGTCTCCCTTTGGATCCCCTTTGGTGCAGGAGCTCCTCTGAACGCCTCGGACCTGGAAATCAGCCGGATTTGGGCTTTCCAGGGAGAGTTCTGGGCTTCCACCCCTGGGAAAGCCGTGGGTGTGCAGTGGCACGGAGCAGAGAGAGGATTTATGTGCATTTTATTCTATTTGAAGAAAAGCCATGGGTCGTGAGGCCTACAGCAAGAGGCAGAGGAAAATCGGGGTTTTTTTGGTTTTATTGTTTTGTTTTTTCACAGAGCCAAAGAGTAGAATTGAACTCCCAACTGACAAAGTTCTTCCTTGGAAGAAAAACTGAATATCTGCAACACACTTTTATTTTTAAAATCATTTATTTTAACAAGATGCTTCTTAACCTCCAAGGTTTTTTACTCCTCTGGAGCCAAGGTAACTTTTGGGTGTGAAGATCCTGGGCTGGGTCGCCCATTCCTTCAAAAATCCACGTTTCAGGCAAGTTACACTTCATTGTTCCGGGCGAGTCCCACTAAAACCAGGAAAACCATCAGCCAGAAAAGTGCTTTTCACTTGATGCTTTCCCTGCTCTACCACACCACCACTTCCCCCCTTAATTAAGACTGAACCCTAATTATCCCCCGAGCCCTTTGAAGCGAAGCCAGCCTGTCACCAGCCGAAACTGGGGATCGCAGCTGGGCGAGTCCCACTAAAACCAGGAAAACCATCAGCCAGAAAAGTGCTTTTCACTTGACGCTCTCCCCTGCTCTACCACACCACCGGTTCATTAAGACTGAACCCTAATTACCCCCCGAGCCCTTTGAAGCGAAGCCGCTGTCACCGAAATTGGGGATGGGAGCCTCCCCTAAGGCAGAGCCCCGGCAATGCCGAGGTGCCACCGGGCTGAAGCCGAGCTCTCCCCCAGCCCCTCCTCGGAGAATTTTGGCTGGAGGATGTTGGGCTGAGCTACTCCCACCGCCCGGGCCCTCCCCCTGGCCTGGACGAGGCTGTACCTTTTCTCCTCTCCCCAGGAGTGAGCCTTGCAGTCCCTTCTGTCCTGCCCAGACCTCCACTAAACAAAGGAGCTCTGGGCACATCACCAGCTCCAGGACTCAAAGGTATTTCACCACTTTCCGCCTCACCCCGGAGCTGCACAGCTGATTTCTTTCCTCTTTATCGGTTCCTTTCTCTGTTTGATTGTCTCGCACATTTTTTTATTATTATTATTTTTTTTTTAATCGATTTCATTTCACACTCACAGCCTTGCCTTGGAAATGTTTTCCTGCTTCCTTCCCAACCGGTTTAAAATCTGATTTTTAGGGCTTGATTCTCTCATTGCTTTCTCAGTGTCTTTCTCACAAGTGGGGTTTGCTGGAATTTCTCAGCGCTGCAAAGAACTTTTGGAGGCTTTTATTCCATTGAAGCTGCGACTCTCTGGCGGCTGTAAATGACTTTTCCATGCCTGTGTGAGCTCTCCGGGAATGTCCCGTGTATCGATCATTTGTCAGGCTCCTCATCCCCCCGCGGGGAAATGGATGCAGCTGCAATTCCTTCGCTTTAAATCGCTGGAGTGCGAAACTTTTTGTGACTTTTTATTTTGTAATTATTTTTTAATATTTTTTTTTGCCATTTTTCCTCCTCCGTGTGCCCCGTTCCTCGGGAGCTGCGGGACAGGGAAGGAACACTCTGCCTTTTGTGTGGCTGGAGATAAGCGGAGCCCGCAGAGCCGGAGCTCGGGGGGCTGCAGGGAGGGCATTTCTTTGTCTCCTTTCCCCTTCCCACTCTCCTCACTCCCTGCGTTTGAAACCTTAGAGCCTGAAAAATTCCTGCCCTCAAGAGCTGAGGCATTCCCAGCTGGGACGCTGCGAGCAGCGAGGGAAATTGAACTTTTAATTAATTTTTAATAAGTTTTAGGGTTTGGGATTTTTTTTTTTTTTCTGGTGGGGTTTTTTTGGTTGGGTTTTTTTGGGGGTTTTTGGTTTTTTTTTTTTTTTTTTTTTTTTTTGGTTCAGACACATTTTCTGTCCTGTCTGGGCTGATTTTCGAGGCTGGGCTGGCCCGGGAAAGCTGCAGTGGGAGAGCAGGGGGGACAGTCAGGGGTGGCTCGGGGGCCTCTCCTTCCCCACCCGGGGCCTCTCGCAGCACAGATTGTTCCCACTCCGGGACACATCCAGGATTCCTCATTCCTGCAACACCAAATTTTGGGGGTCCTGAGGTGAGAGCTGCATCCCGAGCCGCTGCTGGCCGGGAGGAGGAGGAAGGATGGGCTCCCCATGGGCAGAGCTGGGGGATTTGGGAATGGGATCCCTTTTTAGAGCCTTTCCCTGGGGATTTCTCATCTCCTCCCCCCTGATCCCAGCCTTGTCTCTCCTGCTTTCTCCTCAGCCCCCCAAAATCACCCACCCCATCCTAGGGGGCCACCCCCAGGACACCCCAATGTCCCCTGGGGGGATCAGTGCCATGCCAGGGGCTGTCCCCATGCCAGGACAGCTGTCCCCTGAGCCATGGATGAGCTGGGATCTCCTGGAACACCAGGGAGCACAGCAGAGCTGTGGGATGATGGTCCATGAACAGGAGCTGCTCTTTCCTGACGTTCTCCTCTTGCCTTGGAGGACTTTGGTTGCTCTTTGTTTCTCCATCAGGAAAGTCAGTGTGAGGCAGAGCCACGACTCTTGGGCATCTCCCAGTTTCCAGCTCTTGGGAAAGAAAGATTTGGCAAGGCAGTGGTGGGGACTGGCACTGGGCACACTGGGTGGGCTTCTGTGACCCCCTGGATCAGCTCCAGGAGGAGCTGCCCTGGGCTGATCAATGACTTCAAAAATGGGAAACTCCTTAAAAAAAAAAAAAAATCTCTTTTCCCCTCTTTTTCCTTCCAGAAAGGGAACTCCAGGACGGGTCCTTGGCACTTGGGGGCTGCTGCCAAAATCCATCCTCCTCCAAGGGCAGCAGGGAGCCTGCAGCTGGACAAAGCTCTTGGGGGACTCTCAGAATTGGGGCCAGCATGGGGGATTTGTGGCTGGCCAGGCTCCTGCTGGGCTGCACGGCCGTGCTGGCGGTGGCACCGGCCCGGGGACAGTACGAGGGGGACTTGCAGACAGACAGATTTGCAGCCTACGAGGAGAGACCCCCGAACAGAGTGAGGAGAAGGGGCCAGGACTCGCTGCGAGGGTGAGTTGGAGTTCTTGTCTCTTTGGTAAAGCAGATTTTGGGTTGCTAGCAGAGCACACACGGAGCTGGGCTGGCAGGATTGCCATTCCCTGAGCTCGGGGAGGAAGGGCTGGATCTGGGAGGATCCCATGGGAGCAGTGCTGGGCGCTGAGCTCCTTTTGGGGTCACGGCACTTGGGGCTCACCTGCAGGGACTGGAGACCCCCCCCACACCCACCTGGTGGGTGGGTTTGTCTTCCCTGGAAGGGCGGGCCCAGAATTCCCAGAGAAGCTGCGGACATCCCATCCCTGGGAGTGTCCCAGGCCAGGCTGGACAGGGCTTGGAGCAGCCTGGGACAGTGGGAGGTGGCCCTGCAGGGGTGGCACTGGATGGGCTTTAAGGTCCCTTCCAAGCCAGCCCATTCCATGCCCGGCACTGGTGGCTGTGCCTGTCCTTCCCACGGCCCTGGGGGATGTTGGCACCTCGGGATTTGCCCCTGGGGTCCCTCTGGCTGAGCTCCAGGCGCTGGGGCTGTGCTGGGAGGATTTTACCCCTGGGCAGGGGCCGTGCTCAGTCCCTTGGGGCAGCTCCTGCTCTCTCCCAAATTTGAGGCCATTTCCCACCTGAGGAGGGAGTCCAGCCCGGGCTGAGCTCGGCTCTGCTGCTCTAAGATGGTTCCTGGCCCGTGCAGATCTGGGGTTATTTTAAGTTCTTTTAAGCCTGTCTGGCTGCAGCTCCTGGGCAGCGTTCCCGTGTCCGTGGGCAGGAGCAGAGCGGGATCCACGCACGGGGCCGGGCAGTGCCAGAGGCTGGGGAATGCTGGAATGCTGCTGGAACGGGGGTACTGCCCCAAAAATGGGCCGGGTTTGGGCTGCAGCTGGAGCTGTGGGGATGGAGGCATCTCCTCCTGGAATTCCAGCCTGTGAGGATGGAGGAATCTCCTGGAATTCCAGCTTGTGGGGATGGTGGAATCTCCTGGAATTCCAGGCTGTGGGGATGGAGGCTTCTCTTCCTGGAATTCCAGCCTGTGAGGATGGAGGAATCTCCTGGAATTCCAGGCTGTGGGGATGGAGGCTTCTCTTCCTGGAATTCCAGCCTGTGAGGATGGAGGAATCTCCTGGAATTCCAGGCTGTGGGGATGGAGGCTTCTCTTCCTGGAATTCCAGCCTGTGAGGATGGAGGAATCTCCTGGAATTCCAGGCTGTGGGGATGGAGGCTTCTCTTCCTGGAATTCCAGCCTGTGAGGATGGAGGAATCTCCTGGAATTCCAGGCTGTGGGGATGGAGGCTTCTCTTCCTGGAATTCCAGCCTGTGAGGATGAAGGAATCTCCTGGAATTCCAGGCTGTATGGATGGAGCAATCACCTCCTGGAATTCCAGCTTGTGCAGATGGAGGCTTCTCCTCCTGGAATTCCAGGCTGTGGGGATGGAGGAATCTCCTGGAATTCCAGCTTGTGTGGATGGTGGAATCTCCTAGAATTCCAGCCTTTGGGGATGGAGCAATCACCTCCTGGAATTCCAGGCTGTGCAGATGGAGGCTTCTCCTCCTGGAATTCCAGCCTTTGGAATTCCAGCCTGCATGGCCTCCCCTCCTGCTACGATGTCCTCGGAAAAGAGGGACATTGACTGTCCAGGGATGTGGGCTTTTCAAAGCTCCCCATCTGCACCCCCTGGGATGATCCCTAAGGAATTTTGCCACGCTCATCCCTCAGATAAAACCTCCCAAATCAGATAAAACCTCCCAGATCCATGTGGGGGTTGCAGTGGAGGATCTCCAGAGGTCCCTTCCAACCCCCACCCATTCCAGGGGCTGTGATTAACTGGAGCTGCTTCTTGAAAAATCCTCTCTCCTCCAGCATTCCCAGCATTCCCAGCATTCCCACCTTCCTCCAGGGAAGCCAGGCTTGGCTCAAGGCACCCAAGTTGTTCATTCCCAAGCCCAGCTCTTGGTTTTCCATCTCCCTCAGCCTGGGATGATGCTCTGCCACATCCATTCATCCCGGGGCTGTGTGGCTGATTCCTGGCTCTTAGAAAGGACTGGGAGGAGTTGATGTGGGCATGGATAACAGGAGGAAAAGGGAGGGCAGAGAAGGAAATGAGTATTTCCATTGTTGCCAGCACCCAGAGGAAAAGGTGTTCAGTGGTCCTGGAGCACTCAGGGGCTGGAGTGACCAGGTCTGGTTGCAAAAATTCCTTACAGTCAAATCCCTTTGAGCTCTGGGGGGATCTGGGGGCTCTGGAGACCAAATGCCAAAAGTGAAGGGCAGGTTCTCAGGTTTGAAATGGCTCCTGCAGCCCCTCGTGCCCTCCCTGAGGGCAGCCAGCCCAGGTTCAGTGCCCAGGGGCTCCAGGGCTGGGGTCACCCTGCTCCCTCCTTTCCCCTCCTGCCCTCTGGAGCCACTGCTGCAGGAAGAGAAACCCCCCTGGGAGCAGGGCAGGGAAATCTGTGCAGCTGGAAGTGCAGCCAGCTCAGGAATCCTTGTTCTCCTGGCCCTGGGCTGTTCCTGGGGGGGGATTCCTGGTGGGCAGCACAGGGGGGGCTCCCTGGGTTTCACCATCCCGTGGATTTGTGTCCAAACCTCTCCTTCTGCTGGAAATGTCCCTCTCTGAAAGCTCTGTCCCAAGCCCTTGGGATGAGAAATGGGACAAGTTTTAAATAAATGGGCTTGGAAAGCAGCCTCAGATGGCACCAGGCAGCTCCTGCAGAGCCCAAAATCCCAGGGATTCTCCTGTGGATCCCCCAAAATGGTGCTGAACCTTTGTCCTTGGAACAATCCTGGGAAGTTCAGTTATGGATCAGTGTTGGGAGGTTGATGATCTCAGAAGTTGTTTCCAAATTTAATCATTCTGGGATCTTCCCTGGCCTGGATTTTGCTGCGTTAAGGCCTCAGGATCCTTTGCTGCTGTGGGATTTCCCTTTGGGAAAAGCAGATCAGTCCCAGTTCCAGGTTTGCTTCCCTCAGAGTGGCCAAAGGAATGAACCAAGGGGGAAATGTCAATAAAGGTTGGCTCAGCTGTTTAAATCTGGGGTTGTTCCACAACGTGGGCACGTGGGTGACCTTGACAACTGCATTTTGTGGAATTATCTCTTCCCCAAAGCCACCCAGTGAACATTTAATCCCATTTATCCCCGGTGTCTGTTTAACAGCTCAGGACACCATTGCAAATATTTGCTTTGGCTTTTGCCTTCCCAGCCCCCTCAGCTTTCCCTTTCAGGGAGATAAACCAGCTCCAGTCTGGGATCTCTCTTAGGCTGAGCCTTCCCTTGGCTCCAGGGCTTGCAGGGAGGGGTTTGGACAGAGCTGGAATGAAAACCCAGCTGAGCTCAGCTGTGTCCCACGGGCTGCACTGGAGATTCCCTGGGCACTGAGGTTGCCATCCAAAAATGTGGATGTTGGGTCTGGATGGAGGAAAATGGACAAAAGTTGAGGAATTGCTGTTGGATTTGAGGGTGGAGCAGGGCAGGGTCCTGGCTGTTCTCCCATGGGAAAACCTCCCCAGGGCTCCTGGGCTGGCTGCAGCTCTGCTTTATTTGTCCCACAAAATAATTTGATTCCCCAGTGTGAGTTTTCCCTTCCCACAGCTTTTATCCCAGCTCCCAAAGTGTTTTACAAGATTTTCCTGCCATTCCTGGAGCATTTGATCCGTGGCAGAAGTGTTTTCCTTCCCCAAAAGCCTGAGGAGGGACAGACACATCCAAGGACTCAAGGGAAAGTCACCAAGCCTGACAAGATTTGGATTTTTCCCTTCCCTTTGGGCAATTTTCCCTTCCCTTTGGGCATTTTGCTCCTCCCTGCTGGGTTAATGGTTGGGATGATCTCTGAGGTGTTTTCCAGCCCTAATTCTCCTGGGATTTATCCTTGTCTCTGCCTCCTTTTCTCTCTCCATCTCTAAATTCTGTTGCTTCCCAAATGGGATGAGAAAACAGAATCCCAGCAGAAGTTCAGAGAGAGAAATGGGACTCAGGTGACTTTTTTAGGGAGTTTTTTTAAACTCTGGGAGATAAAAAGACCCAAACATTGGTTCAGTTTCTCTTAAATATCACCCACAAGTGGCACAAACCACTTCCTGTGGGTTTTGTAGAATCCTGGAGTGGTTTGGCTTGGAAAGGCCTCAAAGATCCTCCAGAATCCATCAAAACCATGGGACTGGGAGGGAGGAGTTGCTCCCAGTGACTCCAGGTGCCCAACACGAGCTGTCCCTGCTGCTGCCCCTGCTTGGAGAGTCCTTGGGAAGAGGCTCCAGCAGTTCAGGCCAAAGATTGGGTCTGTTTCTGCTGGAATTGTATTTATTTAGAGCTCATTCCCATCCCAGCCTCCTTCAAGAGAGGGAAAAGCATGAAATAAATGTAAAGGGGGGATTAAAAACAAAATAAACAAGCCTCTTATCCAGCCCTGCTTTCCCAAATAACAATTAATAAAGGCACGGGGAGCAATAAATCCCAGCCCAGGCCCGGCTTTAATCCAGCCTTAAACCCATTAAAGGAGAGACAATTTCAAATGAGCCTCTCCTGAAGGGCCCAGCCCTGACAAATCCCGTGCTGAGGCAGGACTGGGATGGGATTATTGCTTTAATGAACTCTTGGAGAGTTTCCAGGAGCAGGGATGTGTGGAACAAAGAGGGGAGCAGGGCTGGGCCGTGCTGGCACTGCCATTTCAGGGGTCCAAGGAGGGATAAAGGCCTGGCTTTCACCACAGCTCGTTATGTCAAGCCCATTAATTATGAGCTGGCCCCTGCAAGTGAGAAGATGGTTGGGGAGAGGATGTTGGGAGAGGAGTTTTTGGGACCCCTGCCCTGAGGGCAGCACTCAAGAGGTGGCCAAATTAATTGTGGGGGAAAGAGAACGGGAGCAGCTTCCAGCTGATTTCTGACACCTCCTCATTTTCCACTGGGGGATGGACAGGGAAATGCTGGAGCTGCAGAACAGGAGCTCAGGGATGCAGGGGGGGATCTCCAAAATCTCCCTTCTCCTCATTTTCCACTGGGGGATGGACAGGGAAACGCTGGAGCTGCAGAACAGGAGCTCAGGGATGCAGGGGGGGGATCTCCAAAATCTCCCTTCTCCTCATTTTCCACTGGGGGATGGACAGGGAAACGCTGGAGCTGCAGAACAGGAGCTCAGGGATCTCCCTGAGCTTGGCTGCAAAGGAGAGGGAGAAGCCACGGGCTGGGATTTGGGGCCACGGGACATAGGCTGGACCTGACTTTGGGGAGATGTTAAAGGTCAAGGATGGAGCTCCAGCACCTCTGAGTGTCCTCAGAGAGGGGCACAGGTGATCTCCAGCAGGATTTTCATCTGAGTCTATCCCTGACCCTGCAGTTCCACCAGAATCTTGGGAATGGGAAAGGTTTCACACCCACGTGGAGGTGGCACTTGGGGACATGCTGGTGACCGTGCTGGTTGAGGTTCTCAAAGTCTTTCCCAGCCTCAACAATTCCATGATTCTCTGAACCAAGGTGCTCCTAAGAGGCACCAGAAGCTGAAATTTCCCCATTTTTAACTCAATCCTGGATTTCAGGCAGCCAGAACCCCTCACTGAGGGGAGTTGAGGGCAGGAGTGGGAGGGGAAGAGCAATGATTAAAACACTTCAAAAACCAAATTAGCAAAAAAGCCCCAGATTTCCTTCAGGAAAGGTGCAGCTGGAGTTCTGCCCCTGTGCTCCAGCCACCTCTGGAGCACATTCCTGCTTCCAGCTCCACGTCCTCCCCACGTCCCAGCCCCGTTCCCTGCGCCAGGGCTGGAATACTACGAACAACACCAGGAACAACGTGAAGGCAGCACTTGGAAACCTCTGACTCGAGACTTTTGTTCCTCACTTTTCCTCTGGGCCCTGATTTATGTTGTGAAATGGTTGATCTTGGCCTCCTGGCCGTGGCTGGGTTCTCTTGTTTTTGGCAGGAATCGTGAGGGAGAATATTGGAATGGCAAAGGAATATCTGGCGGAGGAGCCAGAGGTTGTATGGGTTTTGTCTGGAAGTTTTAAGGGCTGTATTTGAAGTTTTGATTTATTTCAGAATTTAAGGAGAGGGAAAAAAAAAAAAAAAAATGGAAGAGTTGGTAGCGCTGCATTCCAAATGAAAGTGTGAAGTAGTTCCTGGAAATCTGTTGGATTTTGAGTCTTTTTTCAAAGGAAAAGGTTCCTTGCTGGTCTGTAGGGGATGAATTAATTGTGCACCAAGAAGGGAGATTTTCCTACCTTCACTCAGAGGAGATGTGGGAAGAACCCAATAAAGGGGGGAAAAATGTTCTTATGGACAAAGCAAAGGTGTTTAACCAGATTTTAATAGATCCCCCCCTTGCTGAAAAAACAGAAAATGATCAGGATTATTTGGCTTGAACCCAGAGCAGCTGGAACCCAACCCCTGTACGGCCTTTGCAAGACTTTCCTTCTGTTCTCCTTCATTCCTTTGATGAAACCGAATAAGAATAATTAAAAATATTCCTTCCATCTCCCAGAGGTGAGGCCCTGGAGGAGAATTCCCAGAGCAGCCGTGGCTGCACCCTGGGACAGTGGGAGGTGTCCCTGCCCATGGAAGGGGTGGATTTGGATGGGGTTTAAGGTCCTTCCAGCTCAAACCAGTCTGGGATTTTATGATCCCGTGTTTCTACGTGCTGAGTTTGGAATATTTTTGTGCTGGCAGTGTCACACATCCAAATTTCTGTTGGAAGTTCTGAGCTTTGTGGCTTTTCAGCACCTCTCACCTTTAAACCCCAGCTCTTAGAACCAAAAAGAATTGGAATTGTTGGGACTTGAACCCATTCCTAAAAGTCCTCAGGAGCAGCTTTGGAGAACCAGGGATGGGTTCCAGGTGGGAGGAATTCAGAATCCTCTTTGCAGCACCCTGTCATCGTCCCCACACTGAACAGGGGCAGCGTGTGACTTTCCCAGAGGGATTTCTGGAATTTTTCCCTTCTGAATCCCTCATCAAACACAACCAGGCCTGGAGGAGCGAGCAGAGGACTCCTCAAACTGAGAATTCTCTGAAATGAGCCTCATTTCCTGGGGGGATCTGCTGAGTGCAGCAGGAGGGGGACACAAACACACCGAGCATCCCAAAGCCAGCATTGTTTGGGATCCGTTCCCACGCCCTGACACAATCCCAAATCCCTCGGGGTGGGGGGCAGAGATGCTTTCCCAAACCCACCCTGACATTTGGCACCAGATATTGTCCCCAGTGATCCCCACCGAGGCCAGGGGGGCTCCAGAGCTGTCCCCAGTCATTGTCAGAGCTGATCCCAAGGGCGCAGCAAAAATCCAGGGAGGGACCAAAACCAGAGCAAATCCTTGAATTGGAGGAAAAATTTCCAGCTCGGATGGAGAGGTGGGATCATTGTCCCTGGAAAACCACAGGCTGAAGTCATCCACATTCATTTTGTTTGAGTTTCACAATGAGAGAAATGCTGCAGGGGGAGAGGGGGGGGGTCACAAATAATCCCAAAAGAAACTTCCCTGCCTCTTCCTTAAAGAAGCTTTTCCATGGATAGCAGAAATCCCTTCTTTTGGCACTGAAAATCCTCATGAAGCTGGAATTAGGTAAATTCTCACTGGTGAAGCAAAAAGTGGCTCTGGAAGGTTGGGAAAACCTGGAGTCAAAAAAAAAAAAGGTGAACAAGTTGGGAATTGGCTGAATCTGTTCCTGGGGAATTTGGTTTTTCCCACAATTTTTGCTTAGGGTGAGACTTTGAAGACAGAAAAAATTTCCAATAAGGAAAAGGGACAGGGAAGGTGGGAACTGGGAATTCCATTCTCCCCAAACTGGAGGAGTTGGCGGAGCAGGAGAGAGAATTTCACAGCTGGGATTACACAGAGAATACAGAGAGAGAAAGGAGAAATAACTGGGAAATATTGGGATGTTCCCAAAATATTGGGAAAACTGGATGGACCCCAAAGTCAGGAGATTGTGCTCGAGCAGGAGAGGGATCAGCTGCTCCCCTGGAAGAGATTCTCAGCCCGGGCTTCCCCCCTTTCCTCCCTCTCCAGCCCTTCCATCCAGCGTATCCCATCCCAGGGCTCTGTTCCAGCAAGTTCTTCCTCTTTTTTTCCCTCACTTTTCCCACTTTTTTCCTCTTTTCCCCCGCTATTTTTCCTATTTTTAAATTTTTTTCTCTTTTCTCTTTTTTATCTTTTTTCCTCTTTTCCTCTCTATTTTTCAACTTTTTTCCCTCTTTTCCCCTCTCTTTTCCTCTCTTCTTCCTTTTTTTTCTCTTTTTAATATCTTTCCCCCTTTTTTCCTTTTCCCCTCTCTTTTCCCTCTTTTTAATATTTTTTCATCTTTTCCCCTCTCTTTTTTATTTTTCCCCTTTTTTCTCTTTTCCCCCTCTTTTTACTCTCTTTTTCTCCTTTTCCTCTCTTTTTCTTATTTTATTCCTCTTTTTTTCCTCTTTTTTCCTTTTTCTTCCCTCTTTTTTTTTCCTTGTTTTTTTCCTCTTTTTCCTCTCTTTTTCTTGTTTGTTTGTTTGTTTTTTTGTTTTGTTTTGTTTTGTTTGTTTTTTTTTTCTTTTTTCCCTGTTTTTTCCCTGTTTTTTCCCCTTTTTTTCCCCCTTTTTTCCCAGCCCTGCGCTGGGGGCAGTGCCAGGGGCAGCGCTCGGTGCCACCCACTGAAATTCCCGCTGGCTCCTTCCCTGTCCCTCGCTAATCCCGGCGTTTGTTTAAGGAGCACAAAGGCGATGCCCAGCGTTTGTTTTCCTTCCGTCCTTCCTTCTTTGGGTCACACTCACCTCATTTGCATAATTCTCATTAGCTAATGAGCCCTTTCAGAGGCACAGAAGGTGAGAAGGGACGATCCATCCATGGAAAAACCGGGACTGCTCCAGCTCTGGGAAAAGCCCTGAGGAGGCAGAGCTGAGAGGAGGGGAAAAAGAAATCACCCAAAAACCAAAAAACTGGATTTTTAAATTTAACTTTTATTTTTTTTTTAAATATGTCCTCATCCCTAGAAGTGTCCAAGGCCAGGTTGGAGCAGCCTGGGACAGTGGAAGGGCTCCCCATCCCTGGCAGGGGTGGAATTCCATGAATTTTAAGGTCCTTCCATCCCAAACCATTCTGAAATTCCATGATTTTAAGACATCCCTTTTATCCTGACCTTTCTGATGGAACTGAGGGATTCCAGCTCGTGTTTCCCAGCACTGAGCAAACTGCTGATAACTCTCATTTTATCCCAAATTTGCTGAAGATGGTATTTCTTTTTTTTTTTTTTTGCCCCCGTTACAAACCAGCGTTGTCCTTCTGGAGTTATTGCTTTGGAATCTCATTCCCTTCTCCCCCTGGGTCATTCCTGGGACATCATTAATCCCAGCCTGTTCAGAGTGGATTCTCCCCATGGTTTATTTGGAAACTCTGCTAATTTTTAGCAGATGCTCAGCAAGGTTCACTTTGGGAGGAACAATTGGCATCTTGGAGTTTCACCCTCCACCTCCCAGGATCCCTGCAGGAAATCCTGGGATGAATCCCTTTTGGAAAGAGGTGGTGTCTGCCCCCTAATTAAAAATACTCCACTTTGAACTCCCTTCTCTCTCAGTCCATGGGGTTGATGCCACATTCCTCTTCCTCCACTGATTTTGACCAAAACCTCCCGAAATTCTAAAGAGGAGGGGATGGGGGGAAAATATCCCACAGGGAGCTCTTCCCTGCTCTCCTGCAGAGCCTGGATTTATCCAAAGGCACTGAAACAGAAGGAAAAACCCTAAATTATGTTTGATTTTTCAGCCCAAATGTCTGCGGCTCGAGGTTCCATTCCTACTGCTGTCCCGGCTGGAAAACTCTGCCTGGAGGGAACCAGTGCATTGTCCGTGAGTATCCCTTTATCCCTGGATCCATTTCATCCTGATTTCCCTGCTCCCAGCCCCTGGGGAGGGAATGCCCAGCTCCTGGGAATTCCCAGCTCTGCTAATCCCGATTGAACCCAAATGGTTCCAACTGGTCCCAGTTATCGAATTCAGCCTTTAATCCTCTCCTCGAGTGTCACCGTGTCCCCTGGCAGTGCCTGCTTTGGGACAGGAGGCTCCTGAGGAGGTTTTGCTCCCGAGGAAGGGATTTCCTGCTTGTTCCCATGGAATAATTCCGTTAATTGATGGGGACATTGCAAACCTGGTGTCACCAGAGGTGTTTCACAGCGGGAATTTGCGTTTTTAAGGGGCCACGGGAGGATGGCTGAGATAAATCTCACCTGGATTGGGAGTTTTCCTTCCTGTCTGGGCTGGAGAATCCATGAAGGGGCTGATGTCCTGCATTTCTGTGGGATAAAGATGGGATGGGATTTCAGCTCCTTCCCACTCCTGCTCTGCCCACAGAGGTGCCCCAGCCCCTCCCTGGGTGATTCCTTGTTGTAAATGCAGGTGGGAAGAAATGCTGATGTGTGACTCCAGTTCAGAAGGCTGAATGATTTCTTTATTATAACTACACTATAATACATTAATATTATATTAATAATATTTATACATTAATATTTATACATTTAATATATTAATATATTAATAATATTAATATTATATTTTTAATATTAATACATCCTATTTAAAGGGGATACTAAAACTACAAATTTGCTTTTTCTAACTACCAAATCTAACCAACACACAACTCGTGCCCCTCTCTGAGAGTGCAGCCACAGGTGGGTTGGATTGGATTGGATTGGATTGGATTGGATTGGATTGGATTGGACTGGATTGGACTGGATTGGCCACCAGGCCCAAACAATCCTCACCAGAATCCAACCAAGCAATCACCCCAGGTAAACAATTCTCCAAACACATTCCACATGGGAAAAACAAGGAGCAGAAATAGAAATTGTTTTCTCTTTCTTCCCTCTGTGCTCTTCTGTGAAAAAATCCTGAGAGAGAGAGAGAAAAAATGTGCCTGCCACAATTCCTCTTGCGAGGGATGAACGCAGAGCCAGGGCCGGTTCTGTGAATTCCCGCGGTGCAATCCCAGTGTAATTCCTTGTGTGCCTCCAGCAATCTGCAGGAATTCCTGCGGGGATGGATTCTGCTCCCGGCCCAACATGTGCACCTGCTCCAACGGACAGCTCTCCCCCAACTGCGGCTCAGCTGGAGGTGAGGGAATTCTCCTGGTGATCCCAGGGCTTCCGTGCTCTCCCAAAAGGGAAAGGAATCGAATCCCTGCGGTTCCACCCTGAGCTGGGCAGAGCTCACAAAATATTCCGTGTTTCAGAATATAATATTCTGTGTTTTGGGGTGCTTTGCCTGCAGAAATAAACGGGATTTTGGAGCTTTTTAAGGGCTCAGGTGGAGAGAGACATCCCAGGAATTAATTTTCCATCGGTGCCTGGCTGCAGAGGAGCCTTTGTGATAAAGTGACCCCTCAAAGCCACAGTCAGGGGGTGCCTGGCAGAAGGAAATTCCTGGGATCTGCTTCCCAAAGTGCCACGTTGTGCCCCAGATCCCCCGGCAGACCCCCGGGAAGCAGCGGAGCCTGCAGCCCTCGGGGAGGGGAAGGTGCTGGAGCCACCAAACTCCGGGAGTCAGGGTCCATGTGGGAGCAATCAGGGAGGAATTCCAGGAATGCCGAGAGCCCTGCATCCATCTGGGCACCGCCCTGGCATTCCCGGGGGGCCTGGGCTGGGTGGGAGAGGGGGGGGCTCCTCTGCAGGGGCTCCTCCAATCTGGAATTCGCTGTTGGGGGCTGGATTTCTGTGGAAAAGCAGACAAATTGTGCATTCCAGAGGCAAGAAAAGCCCCTGTGCCTCCTCTGGAATAACAAAGAGCGGAGTTTGCTGCTTGGTTTCCTACTCCAGGGAGTAAGGATGTTTTAGGAGTGCTCTGAAGGGGCTGTTTAGGTGGAGTAGTGAGTGAGTAGAGACCAAAACCCCACAGCTGATCCCTGGCAGAGCCACTGATCCCTTCCAGTAATCTGTGGGATTAATCCAGTCCAATCCTGGGAAAAGTTAACGAGGACGAGCTGTCATTTCTCCTTTTCCTGTCATTTCTCCTTTTCCTGTCATTTCTCCATTTCCTACAACTTTGACCTCTGCTACCTTGGCAAATCCTGACAGAGCCTTGAAATTCCTGGTTGGAGGATGTTCTTCTGCATTCCAGATCCACAGGGGGCTCCAACAGAGCCAGGCTTGGACAATCCAAGGCTGAAGGAAGGTCCCTGCCCATGGAAGGGGTGGAATGGGATGAGCTTTAAGGGCCCGGCCAGCCCAAACCTGTCTGGGATTCTCTGATAAACCAGGTGGTGATGGGACCTCAGGGATTTTGGGATCATGGCAGGACCTGGAAGGGTGTTTGCCAGTTGGTTGGAAATTTCTGGATGAGAATCAGGGCTCTTCCTGTGCCCAAGGCCTGAACCCCTGAATTCCTGAGCTCCACTGGAGCTTATCCCGAGCTCCCTGCGGTGTGGGGCTCGGGATGTGCCGGGAGCAGCCCGGCCATGGGGACAGCTCTGACACCTCCCCAGCCCCCTCTGCCTCCCAGACGTGCTGGAATTGCTTTCCCAGAGCTGCCTGAGTGAGCTGAGGGCTGTAGGGAAGTGTTTTCCAGATTGGAGCCTTTTCCCAGTCGTGTCTGATGATCCAGGCAAGGCTTTGAAGCCTCGAGCTCCGTTTCCTGGAGGATTAAACTCCCATCTAAATTTGGGCTGATCCCTGGCTGTGGAGCGGGAGGAAGACGAGGAGACAGATCCAGCCCAGCCCTCCCAGCTCCCAGCATTCCCAAAAACCAGAATTCTCCCACTTGGACACTCGTGAGCCCTGCTGCTCCTGGACAGGCGCTTGGCCCCAGCTCTTCCCAGCCTGGAATTGGTGTTGGAGGAGCCTCCATCCCATAAATCCACCCCTGGAGCTGCCAGATCCCAGCCCCTCCTCTCCCTGGCAGCCAGAGCCGGGCTCTCCGTGGGGTTTTTGTGTGAAATCCACTTTTCACATCATTTTCTCCAACCTCAGGCCCTTGCAGTTGGAGTGGTCACACCTTCCAGAGGAGGAATTATTGTTCCAGGCATTCCAGAGGGAAAGTTGTGTTTGTAACTCACTGTTGAGCCCCAAAAATCCCTCTTTGGGCTGCTTTAATCCCAAATTCCTTAAACATGGAGTGAGGAAACAGTTAAAGCCAACACTCGGTGTCCACAGCAGGATAAAAATCCCCAATTTATTTATTGCTATTGTTTTCCTGCAGTGCCTCAGTCACATCCAGTGGGTCATAATCCCGTGGGAAAGCTGAGCTCTCACATGGAAGAATGGAGGATTCGTGCTTTTCTTTCCAAATTCCTTAAAAAAAAACCCTCTCCCAGTAACTGGATCTTGTCAAGGAGGCCACGTTCTGTTTGCAAAAGGAGGAGAAATATCTTAAAGTTGATGATTTTCCTCCACCAAGGAAATTCCATCCCCCCAAACTCCTCAGAGAGCTTTGATAGGGAGGAATTTGGAAGATTAGACAGCCCAAAGTGTGAAAAGGGCTGAAAATGGAGCAACAATGGAAAACAAGGATAAAAAAGGTGGGGAAAATATTGGCCAAGTATAAAATCCTGAAAGAAAAGATTGTGACAGGGTTGTGTCAAAGACAGGGAGACATCAGGAATTATCCGTGCCCTCGTTTGAGGGAAATCCTGAAGGAAGGACAAAGCTGGAAAGGTTTGGGGTGGATTCCTTAGGGAAGTGAAAGGATGGATGCCTTTGGTTGGTTGGGATGGAGCTCAGGGAAGGTTCTTCTCCCGAGGGTGCTGGGCACTGCCCAGGCTCCCCAGGGAACAGCACATTCCCAACCCTGCCAGAGCTCCAGGAGCCTTTGGAAAACCCTCTGGGACAGGGTGGGGTTGTTGGGGTGTCTGGGGTCAGGAGCTGGATCCCTGATTCCTGTCCCTGTCCCATCCCTGTCCCCAGTGCAGAGCTGCAGCGTGCGCTGCATGAACGGGGGCAGCTGCTCCGAGGAGTCCTGCCTGTGCCAGAAGGGATTCACGGGCACCTACTGCGGGCAGCGTGAGTGCGGGAATGGGAATGGGAACGGGATGGGAATGGGGATGGGAACGGGTCCTGCCTGTGCCAGAAGGGATTCACGGGCACCTACTGCGGGCAGCGTGAGTGCGGGAACGGGAACGGGAACGGGATGGGAATGGGAATGGGATGGGAATGGATCCTGCCTGTGCCAGAAGGGATTCACGGGCACCTACTGCGGGCAGCGTGAGTGCGGGAATGGGAATGGGAACGGGAACGGGATGGGAATGGGAACGGGAACGGGATGGGAATGGGAACGGGAACGGGATGGGAATGGGATGGGATGGGAACGGATCCTGCCTGTGCCAGAAGGGATTCACGGGCACCTACTGCGGGCAGCGTGAGTGCGGGAACGGGAACGGGAACGGGATGGGAATGGGAATGGGATGGGAATGGGAACGGGAACGGGATGGGATGGGAATGGGATGGGAATGGGAACGGGAACGGGATGGGAATGGGAACGGGAACGGGATGGGAATGGGAACGGGAACGGGATGGGAATGGGATGGGATGGGAACGGATCCTGCCTGTGCCAGAAGGGATTCACGGGCACCTACTGCGGGCAGGGTGAGTGCGGGAACGGGAACGGGATGGGAATGGGATGGGAATGGGAACGGGATGGGAACGGGTCCTGCCTGTGCCAGAAGGGATTCACGGGCACCTACTGCGGGCAGCGTGAGTGCGGGAATGGGAATGGGAACGGGATGGGAATGGGGATGGGAACGGGTCCTGCCTGTGCCAGAAGGGATTCACGGGCACCTACTGCGGGCAGCGTGAGTGCGGGAACGGGAACGGGAACGGGATGGGAATGGGAATGGGATGGGAATGGATCCTGCCTGTGCCAGAAGGGATTCACGGGCACCTACTGCGGGCAGCGTGAGTGCGGGAACGGGAACGGGAATGGGAATGGGGACAGGGATGGGAACAGGAACAGGAACGGAGGTAGGGATGGGAATGGGGATGGGAATGGGAGTGGGGATGGGAATGGAGATGGGAATGAGAATGGGAACGGGAGTGGGAACGGGGAAAGGCACCCAGGATGCTCCAACATCAGCACCGTGTTCTCCTTCCCTCGGAATCTCAGCCCTCTCTTGTGACCAACACAGCTCTGTATCAAAATACAGATATTGGATATAATTAATGGATTAATTGATTTCCCAGTATAATGTATAATATATTAATATAATATAGATTTTTCAATCTATTATAATATATAGATAATAGATATGGATAGTATTGTATATACTATATTATCTATATGTAATATATAGATAATATAGAATATATAGATGTGTTATATCTTCCAATATATAATATATTCATAATATAGAATTTAATGTATCGTTTATTCACAATATATCTCATATATTATTATATTATAATGAGATATTATTATACATGAGATAATACATGCACAATATATTATCTATAATATGCACCTATGTATTATATATACAATTATGCATCTCTATAATTATATATTCTCTTACTATATTATCATGATATAATTCTATTTAGTACTTTACAATTATTATATTAATATATTATTATATCATTATAGAAATTATAAATTATATATATTTATATTTTTATATATACATTCTACCATGAAATACATTTTAAGAAGCCTTTAGTAAGCAAATAAGCACAATGTCTTCAAAAGAACCTGTTATCAATGAGATCAGTTAGAACTTCCCAAATTCCAAATCCCTGGATCCACGTGGGAACCACTCCCACTGGGGATTTTTAAAGACAAAATCCCCCAATTCTCCCCAAACTCCCCCTCAGCTCCGCCTGATCCCTCGGTGCTGAAACTTTCCCAAAAGTCCAGCCGGAGGCAGAGGCTCCAGATGGAAAATTTCATCCAGAGCAGCAAAAGCTTGGGAAAATCCTGCGGAGCAGCAGCCCGGGGCTGGGGATGGGACGTGCAGCCCTCACTACGTGCTGCTCCCAGCTCCATCCCGCATTCCCTCTCTGGCAGGACATCCCGGCAGGCTCGGGAATGCTGCATCCCCCTGGCTCCATCCCAGCCCGGGATCAGAGCTGGAGCTGGGCACGGAGGGGGCTCCGGGCAGGGCAAGGTCCTTGGGGGTCTCTTCCCGCTCTGCAGATTCCATCAATCCTTGATTTCTACCAGGAAACGTCCTTTGGCTCCAGCCCTGAGTGCAGGGTTCCTACTCGGGTTAGCAGGGCTGAGTTTAAGTCAGGAATGGTTTAAGTCAGGAATGTTTTAAGTCTGGAATGTTTTAAGTCAGGAATGTTTTAAGTCTGGAATATTTTAAGTCTGGAATATTTTAAGTCTGGAGTATTTTAATATCAGTTAGAACTGATATTCCTAATATAGGAACTAAGATAGGAATATTTTAAGCCAGTGAGTATTTTACCTCAGGGAACACCCAAGTGCTGCTCAGACCTCAGTTTCTTGTTCTGGGCACATGGAATTAAATCCCTGGCCATCCATCCTCCCCTTCTCCCATTCCAGCTGCTGTCATTCCCCCACACATTTCTTTTTGTGCATTTTCCTGTTTGTATCCACTCATCCCATTAAATCCCAACGCTGACCTGAGGGAACCAAGATTCCAGAGGGCAGGAAGTCCTCCCCAGTGCAATAGGAGTGTATGGCCTTTGCAGAAGGGGACTCAGGCAGGATCAGGGAACAATTTTTCCAAGGAAAAAGAACAAAAATCTCGGATTTCGTCGCGTTCGCTGCGCGGACGCTCCGGGCGGGAGAACACGGAGCTGATATTCCAAACTCTGATACTCCAACCAACGTGGAGGTGACATCCCAAGCTCTGCCAGCATCCTGGAGGGGGTTCTCCAGGAGCAGGAGTGATGGGATTCTCTGTTTTCCCTCGCAGCTGTGTGTGAGAACGGCTGCCAGAACGGGGGCAGGTGCATCGGCCCCAACCGCTGCGCTTGTGTCTACGGCTTCACCGGGCCCCAGTGTGAGAGAGGTAAGGAATTCCACATTCCCTGCCCTGCCAGGCCCGAGGGAAGCCAGGCTGGATTTCACTCTCTGCGTTTAGCTCTGGAGGTTCTGGGTTTTGTTGAATTTCTCCTGGTGCTCCGTGGGATTCTTGGTTGTGGGGTGAGAATTCCCCGGGATGTGGCTCGGGGTGGCTTTGCTGGGTGTGTGCAGGAGCAGATTTGGGCTCTGAGGTTTGGCTGAGCCAGGGAATTCCTCCCTCTCCCCCTGGCTCAGATGGACACTCCCAGCTCTGATAGGATTTTTGGCAAGGCTCGGAGTGGCCCGGACCCGAAATGAAACCGAAACACGGAGCCAATGTTTGAACTCCCAGATCTGAGATCAAAGCACCTGGAAATGCCCTGATTTTCCAGCCTCTCCCTCTCCCAGGATTGGGCTTGTTCTGTGCAACTCCATTCCCAAGGATTGGGCTGCTCTTGCCTTTCCTGGGATTTTTTCCCCGTGGTTTAGAGGGTGAGACAGGAGCAGCAGCTGGGTTCTGGCAGCCCAGCCTGCAGGAATCCACCCAATTCCACAGGGCTGTGCAACATTCCTGGGGCTCCAAAAGCCTCTCCCGGAGCTCAGGGTGCAGGTGAGCCCCATTCAAGGCCTCTGCTGAAGTTTGAGCCTCACTTTTGTTGGCTGCAGAGAAGGGAACGCTCTGTAAAAGCCTCCACACGTCCCCTGGAGTCACCTTGCCTTGTTCTGGTCTCCTTCTTTGTAGAATCAGGGAATTGTGGAGTGGTTTGGGTTGGAAGGGAGCTTAAAACCATCCAGGAACACCTTCCACTATCCCAGGCTGCTCCAGCCTGGCCTTGGATACTTCCAGGGATGGGACATCTCCAATTTTCTGGACAATTCTCCTGTTCTGCAGCAGTTTCAGGTTCTTTAAACTCCCTCCTTGCCTTTTCCTAACACACAGGAATTGCTTTAGTTATGGAAAATGATGAGGATTTCTCTCTGGAGGGCTCTGCCCTGGGAGATTTCCCCCCCCAAACCCCTGAACCTGAGCTCCAGAGCTCCTGGAGCTTTCTCTCCTGAAGCACTGAGATTCCCAAATCCACCCAGACATTGGTGGACTGAACAGAGAGCTGGAAATTCCTGAAAGAAGCTTCTGGAAAGGGCTGGAAAATCCAAGTGTCCTGTGCTTGGAGAGAGGGGAAGAGGCAGGGGCTGAGCAGGGGCAGACTTTGGGGCCGTTTGTATAAAATTCTTTACATAAAGGAGCATTTTCACAAAGCCTGCAGAGATTTGGCTGAGCCAGACTTGTGTGAGAGACAAAACAAATCCTGCAGCTGTGTCCACACAGCTCCTCCCTGCCAAGACAAACAGAGCCTGCTCTGCCCGGGCTGGGAACGGGATCCTGGGGGGGGTTTGCAGCCAGGTGAGTGCCTGGGATTGACCTTCCAGGGAAAATCAGGGAGCCAGGGGACAGCTTCACCCCCCACCCCCGAGGGAAAACTCCATCCCCAGGGCTGCTGAGAGGAGTCTCTGAGCAGCAGGATTTGTGTCCAGCAGGATTTGGGATCCTTGGGAGCCTCCACAACGAGATTCCAGCAGCAGCACCTCCTGTAGCTCTCACTTCAGCTCCAGTCCTCATTCCTAAGGATTTTCCTGGAGCAGGATTCATTCCAAGCAGAGCCTGAAGCCCTTTCTCTGACAGGGAGAAAGGACAAATTTCCTCCTTCCAGAGCCAGGGAATGTCCTGGGTTCTGCCAGATGTGGAATTCTCTGTGTTAATAACTGGAGTGAGGAGTGAGGAGCATAAACACAAACAGAACACAAGAAATTCCACCTCAGCAGGAGGGAAAATGTCTTTCCCTGGAGGTGGCAGAGCCCTGGAAGAGCTGCCCAGGGAAGTGGAGACTCCAAACCCACCTGGTGCCTGTGTCACCTGCTCCAGGTGACCCTGGGCTGGGCTGGGTGATGTCCAACCCCGGAATCCTGGGATTCTGTGAGCCCCATCCCTGACAAAAAGATCTCATCCACCCCAAATCCATCCAATTCCAGCTTTATTGAGGGGCTTCACTTGAATTTACTTTGCTCCCGCTGTAACAAGAACTAATTTGAATTTTAAATTGGAATAAAGTGAATTTCTGAGCGCTGAGAGAGCAGCTCCAGTAAGAGGCTGCTTTGTACTGGGAGCAGAACAACCCCCCTCACACCTCATGCAGGAAATCCCCCCCTCCAGAGGGAAATACCCTCGGAGCAGGCACTCACAGAATTCCAGCATCATTTCCTCCCTCTCCCTGACATCTTCTGGGACGAGTGGCTGGGGGATATTTTGTGGAACCCGAGCTCCCATTACATCAGTGTGGGAGGAAAAGCTGCAGCCCACAAAAGCTGAGCCTGTGGGGCCAGAGGCCA
Source organism: Vidua chalybeata (assembly GCF_026979565.1). Lineage (NCBI taxonomy): Eukaryota > Metazoa > Chordata > Aves > Passeriformes > Viduidae > Vidua > Vidua chalybeata. The sequence continues at coordinate 4,360,553 of NC_071556.1, read as the reverse complement.
AGGGCTGCTCACGGCTTTTACAGCAAAATGAAGGATTTTGATGTCATGGCTCTGATCCCACCCTCCCTCAAGTAGGAAAAAATGACTGAGTTTGACTCAGGTGATGTTTGGAGCTCCAGGGATGAGGTTTTTCTTTTGGGGTTGTTTTTCCAGCCAAATTAAATCTTCCCTGTGCAGCCTGTCTCTGGCACCCAGGAGATTTTCCCTGGGATCTGGGAGCTCTTCCCTGGAATCCAGGAGCTCTACCCTTGGATCCAGGAGCTTTTCCCAGGAGCTTTTTCCTGGAACTTTTCCTTGGGACCCAGGAGCCTTTTCCTGGAGCTTTTCCCTGTGACCCAGGAGCTTTTTCCTGGGATCCAGGAGCTTTTCCCAGGAGCCTTTCCCTGAGATCCAGGAGCTTTTCCCTGGATCCAGGATCTGTGGTCTCTTCCAAGGGTCTCTGGGCAGTTCCAAGTTTCCACCTGAGAGCTTGGGAAGAGTCTGGAGCTCTGGAAGTGCCACCCCAGCCCCTCCACTGAGCAACCAGGACAAGTCCTGACCCCGAGGGCTCTTCCAGGAGTTTCCAAGCCCTGCCCTGACATTTCCAACCATTCCTCCTGCCCTGGAACCACCAGCTCCGTGTTTCCCTGTGCTCTTTGTGCCTCCTTGAAACTCTCTGGGGTTTCATCAGGCCGAGACTTCATCAGGAAACAGTAAAAACAGGACAGGAAAACTCAGGGAAAAAAGTTCCCCCTTTACAATTTCCTTTGGATGTGTTTTTCCAGCTCTTGGAATGTCTGGCCTTAGAAAGAGCCCCCGCCAGCTTTTTCTTTTCTGCAAAAGTCCAAACAGTTAAACTTGAGGAATGTGGCTGTGTTTGGGTGAAGTAAGGAAATGACGAGCTGGAGAAAGTATTCCATGAGAAAGGAGCCCCTCAGGGAGACCCTCGGGCTGCTTCCCTCCCCTCCCCTGGAGCCTGAGGGGCTGAGACAGCTCTGGGGCTGCAGAGCCACGATCCAGGCTGGAAAACACCTGGAGAACAACAGGAACAATTGGAAAACACCTGGAGAACAACAGGAACAATTGATCCAGGCTGGAAAACACCTGGAGAACAACAGGAACAATTGGAAAACACCTGGAGAACAACAGGAACAATTGATCCAGGCTGGAAAACACCTGGAGAACAACAGGAACAATTGATCCAGGCTGGAAAACACCTGGAGAACAACAGGAACAATTGATCCAGGCTGGAAAACACCTGGAGAACAACAGGAACAATTGATCCAGGCTGGGAAACACTTGGAGAGCAACAGGAACAATTGGAAGACACCTGAAGAACAAGAGGAACAATTGATCCAGGCTGGAAAACACCTGGAGAGCAACAGGAACAATTGGAAAACACCTGGAGAACAACAGGAACAATTCATCCAGGCTGGGAAACACCTGGAGAACAACAGGAACAACTGGAAAACACCTGGAGAACAACAGGAACAATTGATCCAGGCTGGGAAACACCTGGAGAACAACAGGAACAATTGATCCAGGCTGGGAAACACCTGGAGAACAACAGGAACAATTGATCCAGGCTGGAGAACACCTGTAAAACAACCGGAATGATTGGAAGACACCTGAAGAACAAGAGGAACAATTGGAAAACACCTGGAGAACATCAGGAACAATCAATCCAGGCTGGAAGACATGTCCATGGAGGGCCAGGACACAGGGAATGGCTTCCCATGGACAGAGGGCAGGGTTAGGTGGGATATTGGAGAGGAATTGTTCCCTGTGAGGGTGGGAGGGGCTGGGATGGAATTCCCAGAGAGGGAATCCCTGGAAGTGCCCAAGGCCAGCCTGGGGCAGTGGGAGATATCCCTGCCTGTGGGACAGGAATGAGATCAGCTTTAAGGTCCCTTCCAGCCAGGAGCATCCCAGGATTCCAAGGTCTCTGTGAGCAGAGCATCCATTGCTCCACGGAGCATTTGATTTTAACCTTTCTCCCGTGTGATCCCTGTCACTCCTGATCCCAATCCCTGTCCCTCCCAGTCCCTGTCTCTCTCTGATCCCAAACCCTGTCTCTCCCAGATCCCAATCCCTGTCCCTCCCAGTCCCTGTCTCTCTCTGATCCCAAACCCTGTCTCTCCCAGATCCCAGTCATTGTCTCTCCCAGATCCCAATTCCCGTCCCTCCCAATCCCTGTCTCTCCCAATCCCTGTCCCTCCTTGATCCCAATCCCTGTCCCTCCCAGTCCCTGTCTCTCTCTGATCCCAATCCCTGTCTCTCCCAGATCCCAGTCCCTGTCTCTCTCTGATCCCAATCCCTGTCTCTCTCTGATCCCAATCCCTGTCTCTCTCTGATCCCAATCGCTGTCTCTCCCAGATCCCAGTCCCTGTCTGTCTCTGATCCCAATCCTTGTCTCTCCCAATCCCTGTCTCTCCCAGATCCCAATCCCTGTCCCTCCCAGTCCCTGTCCCTCCCGTTGGTGGCTCTGGCTCAGTCCCAGCCGTGGCCTCCTGCCCAATCCCAGGATTTGTGGCCCCATCCCAGCTGGAGCTCCCTGGGGATGATCCACGGGCCACTTTTGTCCTGCAGCTTTCAAGGCAAAGCCTCCATTGTTTCTTGTGAGAGGGGATTGGAGTTTTGGCAAAGGAAAAATCTCCTCTTCCTCGCTCTGTTTGTTTGTTTTGGAGAGGAGGAATTCGGCCCCTGGAATTCCAGAGGGTGGGAGAAGAAAAAAGCTCCTCATTCCCTTCCCCTTCCCTTGTGCTGGACCTACTCCCATGATGGATTTGTGTGGCTGGGATTGTCCTTTAGATAACACAGAAAATCCTGGAATTATCCCACTTTTTCATCTCCAGGGAGCCAAATTCCCACTGGAATTGACTCAGGGACACTCTCCTGGCTCCAGGGATGTTGCAGGAGTGGATGAAACTCTTTTTTCTTGTGAATATTTTCAGAAGTTCCTGATCAAACCCTCCCCCCAGAACTCCCCCTGATCCAGCATTTCTTGCAGTCCTTCAGTGGGAATTGCCATTGGAATTGTCAGGGATTCAGAGCTCGAGGGGTTCCCTAAATCCCCCCAAATCCAGGATTTCTTGCAGTCCTTTAATAGGAATTGTCATGGGAATTTTCAGGATTTCTTGCAGTCCTTTAATAGGAATTGTCACTGGAATTGCCATTGGAATTGTCAGGGATTCAGAGCTCGAGGGGTTCCCTAAATCCCCCCAAATCCAGGATTTCTTGCAGTCCTTTAATGGGAATTGCCATTGGAATTGTCAGGGATTCAGAGCTCGAGGGGTTCCCTAAATCCCCTAAAATTCAGAATTTCTTACAATCCCTTAATGGGATTTACCTGGAGCTGGGGAGGTGGAGCTGCTCCACATCCCACACCGGGCTCTGGGAAGAGGGAACAGCAATCCCAACTTTCCCTCAGCTTTTCCAAGGAAAAACCCCACTCCTGCAGGACACCTACCTGCAGCAGGATTCCTGGAACACGGATCCCATGCAGGGACTGGGAAAGGCTTCAGACATCTCCTAAGCGTCCCTATTTCCTTCATAAAATTTCATTGGTGCCTCATTAAAAATTTAATCATTTGCCCATTAAAATTAGCACCAGCTGGGGCTGGGAGGCAGCCAGGGCTCTCCAGACTGAGATTTCCTTGGCTTCATTCCCTCCAAAGGAGTCATCTGCATAGGAAAAGTTATTTTGGGCAATTACGGGCTTAAAAGGGGGTGTTCTCCTCACAATCCCTCATTCATTATCCCCCTCCAGGAATTCCTGCAGTGCCTGGGGGAGATGAGGTAGGAGATGAGGTGGGAGGTGCAGGTTTGGCCAATTTTCTCTCTGTTCAGAGCATTGATTTTTGGGTTTTTAAAATTTATTAATTTGAGTTTTTTGGGGGGTCCACCCTGCAGTGACATCAGCCCCTGGTCTGGGAACTTGTAAAATTTGGGTCAAAAAAAAAAAAAAAAAAGGATTGTCACTTGGTAACTCCCCATGGTTCATGTTTCTGGTCAGATTCCCAAAAAAAAGGCTTTTTTTGGGAGATGCCATCCCCTTCACACTGATGTAACTTCCAAACCTTTCCTTTTTTCCCTCTCAAATCCTTCTCCTCTCGACCTCCCAGTGGCATCCACAGCCCAATTTTCCCAGCTTTAATTTCCCAGTACAAACTGCTCCAGAACACAAATCAGAGGGAGCATTAAGCTGGAAATGAGGAATTCTTTGCTAATTGATTCTTTCCCAGGCAGGAGGATTTCCTGGGTGTTTTCCATGAATTTTGGGACGTGGTTACCTGGGGCTCCCAGTGCTCTCACCCCCCTCCAAAAAGATTTTTTTATTGCTTCAAACACATCAAACCCAAACCTTTCCCTGCAGGGACATCTGGGGGTTAATCCAGGAGCAGGGAATTGGGGTCAGGGCAGTTCCTAATTACTGCCTAATTCCAGCTTGGAAATTCCCTGAGCCCATCTCAGCCAGGCTCTGGCTGCCTGACCAACACCTGACTGCTCAGACACTTCAGGGGGAATTTTCTGGGCTGACCAGGACATGCTCCAAGGGGTTTTTGTTCTGTTTTGTTTTGTTTTGTTTTTTTTTTTTCCCAGCCACAGATCAAACACTTCTGTGCCACCACCTCTGCCCAGCTGAAGGAAAAATCCCACGGAAGGATTTTGCTTCCTGCTGGGCCAATATCCCCTCATCAAGGGCAAACCCACATTCCTGAGGGCAAAACCCTGCAAAAATTGGGTTCAAATCCTTGGAGTTTAAGGGATGGGAGGATCCTAATTGGGAATGGGAAACCTGCTGGTTGTTCCTGCAGTGTCTGGGGTTTAAAGTTGAAATTGCCAGGAGATGTTTGGGAGTTAAAGTGAAGAAATTAATCATGAGACAGAATCCCAGAGTCTGAGAATTCCAGAATCCCAGACTGATTTGGGATGGAAGGGAACATAAAAATCGTGGAATTTCCCTGCCAGCTACTTCCACCATCCCAGGGTGCTCCAAGCTCTGTCCAGCCTGGCCTTGGGCATGTCCAGGGAAGGATCTTTCTAACTAAATTTAATTTGATTGCTTTTCTCATCCCTGAAATTCCCAGAACAGGTGGAATTGCAGCCCTGGAATCGCCTCTTCACCTCTTCCTATCATGGGAATTTTCAGGATTTCTTGCAGTCCTTTAATGGGAATTGCCATTGGAATTGTCAGGGATTCAGAGCTCGAGGGGTTCCCTAAATCCCTTAAAATTCAGAATTTCTTGCAATCCCTTAATGGGATTTACCTGGAGCTGGGGAGGTGGAGCTGCTCCACATCCCACACCGGGCTCTGGGAAGAGGGAACAGCAATCCCAACTTTCCCTCAGCTTTTCAGCTCCTTTTAGGGCCACCACCCCCTCCAACACTGTGCTTCAATTTGCCACCACCCAAAAATCTCACACCGTGCCGGCAAGGGAGCCGGGCAGAAATCCTGGGATTTACACACTGGATCTAATGCAGGAATTCTTTCATTCCCTCCCCAGATTACCGCACGGGGCCCTGCTTCAGCCAGGTGAACAACCAGATGTGCCAGGGCCAGCTGAGCGGCATCGTGTGCACCAAGACCATGTGCTGTGCCACCATCGGCCGCGCCTGGGGCCACCCCTGCGAGATGTGCCCGGCCCAGCCCCACCCCTGCCGCCGCGGCTTCATCCCAAACATCCGCACCGGAGCCTGCCAGGGTCAGCGGGACGGGAATGGGGTGGGGCAGGGCCAGGGGAGGGGTCAGAGCCGCCTCTGAGCAGCGCCGGGATGGAGGATGTGGAGAGAAGAGTTCTGGAGTGTGAGACTGAAACGGCCTCAAAGTGCTGAGAGCAGAGTCTGGAACAGGAGACTGAAACAGCCCCAAAATGCTGAGAGCAGAGTCTGGAACAGGAGCTAAACCAGCCCCAAAGTGCTGAGGGCAGAGCCCAGAACAGGAGCCTAAAACATCCCCAAAATGCTGAGAGCAGAGTCTGAAACAGGAGACTGAAACAGCCCCAAAATGCTGAGAGCAGAGCCCAGAATGGGAGCCTAAACCAGCCCCAAAGTGCTGAGAGCAGAGCCCGGAACAGGAGCTAAACCAGCCCCAAAGTGCTGAGAGCAGATCCCTGGAACAGTTTAACATTAAAACAGCCCCAAAGTGCTGAGAGGAGAGCCCAGAATGGGAGCCTAAACCAGCCCCAAAATGCTGAGAGCGGAGCCCAGAACAAGAGCCTAAACCAGCCTCAAAGTGCTGAGAGCAGAGCCTGGAACAGGACCCTAAAACAGCCTCAAAGTGTTGAGAGCAGAGCCCTGGAACAGTTTAACCCTAAAACAGCCCCAAAATGCTTAGAGCAGAGCCCAGAATGGGAGCCTAAACCAGCCCCAAAGTGCTGAGAGCAGAGCCCAAAATGGGAGCCTTAAAGAGCCCCAAAATGTTGAGAATAGAGCCCAAAATTGGACCCTAAACCAGCCCCAAAGTTTTGAGAGCAGAGCCCAGAACAGGAGCCTAAACCAGCAGCAAGGCAGAGAATGCTGAGAGCAAAGCCCAAAGCAGAGGACACCGAGAGCAGAGCCCCAAACCAGAACCCTAAAACAGAGAACAGAGAGAGGAAAACCCCCAAAATAGAGCCCCAAAGCACAGAACTCTCTGTGGAACTTTTCCAGATCCCCCTCCATGTGCCACTGAGCATCTCCATGGACCCAGAGTGTTCCCTGGCACCTTCCAACACCATTTTATCCCAGAGATTCTGGGCACACTGTGGCTCTGGGGTGAGCTCCTCCATCCCACAGGGTGTTTCTCCCAAAGAACCACGGGATGGCCAAATCCTTTGGGAGGCATTCCCATACCTTTGTGTCCCCCTTGCTCGAGGCAGGAATTCATTCCTGTCCATTCCCTGGTGCAATCTGAGGGGTAATTCCCTCTGGAATGTGATGCAGCTCCTAGGAGCAGAGGGAAATCCACGGATCTGTGTCTGTTCCCTCACACCCCTGCTCCTCCTCCTCCTCCTGCAGATGTGGATGAGTGCCAGGCCATCCCTGGCCTCTGCCAAGGTGGGAATTGCATCAACACCGTGGGATCCTACGAGTGCAAGTGCCCTGCAGGGCACAAGCAGAGCGAGACCAGCCACAGGTGTGAAGGTAAGGGAGGCTCCACACCTGGATTTGCCAGGATGCTCCACTTCCCAGTGTCCCAGGAGCATTTCAGTCCCGGGTTTTTCCAAGGTGGGGACGGGACAGAGCTCCCATTCCAGGCTGGATCCCACTTCCCTGCCAAAGGGGTTTTTAATCTGCTTCCCAGAGGAGGCCAAGGGCAGGAAATGAGGGATAGGCTTTGCCTGATCTCCTGATCCTGCCTCAAACCAGAAGGAAATGGTTTGGTTTGTTCACAGAGGGGTTTTTTAAAGGATATTTTAATGGGAACACAGACTGATGGCACAGGAGGGACCTCTGGGACCTCATTTCAGGGCTGCCTCCAAAGCTCTGCCAGGTTCTGAGTCTGATCAAGCCTTGAAAACTCAACAACTTTTAATTTGGAGGCTCTTCATTAGGGCTGTGAAGATTTAATCACTGTGAAATGGGAAATCAGGCTGGTGCTGGGAGCTCAGGGAGCTCCTGGAACTGGGATGGTAGGAGGTTGGATGAGATGATCTCTCAGGTCCTTCCAACCCTGACCATTCCAGGATTCTGCCCCTCAGGAAACGTTTCCCAAAGAGAGCCAGGAGCTGCAGAGGTCAATCCCTGCTGGGGGATGGACATTCCTTCATCCCCAGGAAGCATCTGTGTCTGAGCATCTTCCTGGGCAGGACGCCAGGAGACTTTCTCTAAAATCCTGACAGAATTCCTGCAGAGCTCCACATCCAAGGATTGAAAGCAGGACAATCCAAACCAGCCCTCTTTTTTTTGTGTGTGTGTCAGGTGAAGGACCAGCTCCCCCAGTCCAATGATATTCCAGGAATTTGCCTGGCCAAGGTGGGACCAGGGGCAGCAGAAAGCTTCTCCTGCCCCTCCCTGCCTCTCCCACGCCAGCTGGGGAGCAGAGCACATCTGAAACCAGTTGAGCTGGAATCTCATCCTGAGATTAAACCAAATCCATTGTCTGGATCTGTCCTCCAGATGTGAGGGGCCTCCCACTCCCCCTCAGTGCCTGGAAGAGCAGCCCCACATGGCCACAATCGTCCCCTTCCCTGTCCTGGCCACAAAAAGGGACAAGTCCAGCATTCCCAAGGGGCTGCTCCAGCCCTGGATCACCACCAAGGACAGGAGGCTTCCCTTTGGATCTGGGAGTCCTGCTGGGAACGACAGAAACAGGAGGGATGCTCCAAAGGGATGGGGTTTGAGGGCTCCTCTCTCCCAGCTGTGTCACCTCCGTGTCCCCCCAGGGCCACCAGAAGGTGAGGAGGATCCCAGGAAAGTGGAATCACCTTTGGGATTCCCTAAAATGCTGTGGACAGGGGAATGGAGAGGGTTCCTCTGCCACTTTATGGACACAAGAAGATTTGGGCCCCGAGTTCCCTGCACCCTTTGATCCATCAGGAATTTGGTCCAGCAGATGGAGCATGGAATTCCTGAGCTTCACATTCCTGCTGAAACTACCAAAATCTCTGCCTTGGTCCAAGTGCTCTCCTCACTGAGCCCAGGGTTTGATCAAAGCACAACCAGAGGATGGATTTGTGATCCAGGTGTGCTCCAGGCTCCGAATCCCAGCTCGGCAGGAGTTCCCTTGTTGAGTTTTGGGTTAATTTTACAGTGGGGAAAGGAGGGAATTCTCTGCTTCCCTCTCATTTTCAGATTCCCCGTCCGAGCCTGGCATCCAGGGAATGTCAAACCTCGATTAAACCTCTCTGGGGGATTCTCCCCGCCTTCCCAGAGCTCGAGTTTTGTGCTGGGGGCATTCCTGGTGGGAAGCCAGCAGCTGGGATTGTGCTGGAGCCGCAGGTCAGAGCCCAGCTCGCTAATTAGCGACGTCCCCTCATTAACGATGTCCCCTCATTAACGATGTCCCCTCATTAACGATTCACGCCCCTCCCCGGCCGTGTCCTGGTGGGAACAGAGATAACAGCGGTGCCTTCCTTATCTCCTAACACAAACCTTATCTCCCAACACCAACACCTGGAATTCGGTCCCGGAGGATAAAGACGCTTTTCCAAGCCCTGATATTCCACACTGATAACGGAGGCCCCGAGCAAAGGGGGCGGCTGCAGCTGGATATTCCCTGGATGGATTCTCAGCTCCAGCAGGAAAAGGAATCCTTTTCCTCTCAGGGAAACATCCAGCCCGGATTTGGACCTGAACCTCCTCCAAGTCCGGGGTTGCTCCGTTCCTGGCTCATCCCTGATGGATGGGACCCTTCCAGAGGGTGGCTCGTGTTATCCCATTGTCCATTGTATTCTGAGGATGGCAGTGCTCCCTTTCTGAGGGATCTGAGCAGTCTGGGAAACAGGGAAGTGCTGGATTTAGGGAGGGGAAGGCTCAGGCTGCTCCCTGAAAACCGCTGGAGGCAAGGTCGGCTTGGGAAGCACCGAAAATTGTGTTTATGTTGTGCAAAAAGATGAGCAAAGAGGGCGGGAATTGCCAGGTTAGGGGTGAATTAACCGATCTCACAGCTGGATTATGATGGAAAAAAGGGGAAAAAAAGCAGGATCTGTTGAGGTTTTAAGGGAATGAGAGCCTGGGGAGAAAGGCAGGTTTGAATCCAGCTGAGTTCCCAACGCGACGGGAGGAAAATTGTTGAGGACACAAGAAAATTCCGGGTGCAAAGTGGAGAGAGGGAACATCAAAGCCGAGCTCGGACACATCCTGCTGCTCCAGAGACCTGGATCCATAAATCACAGGGAAGGGGAGGCTGTGGCATTTTTAAATGATCCTGGAAGCAACCGGAAAAATGACACCGAAGGGAACAATTCCGTGGTGTGGAGTTAAGGGGGAATCACTGGCTGGACAAAGCTTTTCCTGCCATAATTCCAGGCTTTCTCTGCCAAGAATTTCACTTTTTAACAGCCCTTCCTGTGCTGCAGGACAAAGGCCAAGCTCTGCTATCAGTGAGGTAATGCCAGTGCCTCATCCAGGATGATTCCCAAAGGAATGTGTCCTGCATCCAAAATCCATCCAGGGTGATAAGAGACAAAAAAAAAAAAAAAAAAAAAAATCCACGGAGACACACCAGGAAAGGGAATGGAAAATGGAAGGCTCCAGGCAAGCTGTGTGCAACAACCTCAGCCAGGATTTGCCCATTTTTGGCCTCTCCAGGATGTTCTGCCAGAGGGAACAAATCCAGGGATTCCAAATCTCACCTCTTTTCCTCACCCCTTTAGATGTGAGGTGCTCCTTATGCCCCCACAGGCCAGGCTTTTTCCATCAGGGCACAAAATCCTGAATTTCCTGACGTTCCTGCACTAGAGGAAGCTCCCCAGAACCCCATAACCACCTTCTTTCCATTTCCTCACAAAACCCCTCTGAAGAGCTCGTTGTTTTGCTCCATCCAGAGCTCATTTCCCTGGATTTGGGTGGTTTGGAGCTTCCATTCCCCCACTCTGTGGTTCGAGTCCCTGGTGCTGCAGCTGAAGGATCCCAAGGCACAACCCCTGGGGGTGTTTTCTCCATCAAACCCTGGGTTTTTAGCACATGGAAAGGTTGGGGTTCCCACAGCTCTCGTGGGATGAGCTTTGCAGCTCCAGCTCTTCCAGAGGCTCTGCAGCCTTTGGCTTTTCCAGGTTTTCCAGGCTAATTCCAATCCCGGCTCCAAAATCAACGTTTGCCTTGAATCCTGCCATTGTCTGAGCAGCAGAGCACAGGATCCTGCTTGAATTCTGAACAGAAGGTTGGAAAAGTCGGGAAGGAGCCAGGCTGGGGCTGGCAGGATTCCCTCCCCTGGGTGTTAATGAGAGGGGAATGAACCCGTCCCGCTGGGTCAGCTCTGCCTGAACGGCTCCAAACCACCACGGGACACTCCCAGAGGGAAAACCGAGCAGGAAAATGTGGTGGGGAAGGACTGAAAGGACAACAAAGCCCAGGGATCAGGTTCCTGAAGCACAGGATGTGGAGTCCTGCAGGAACGGGCTCTTTTCTCTGGGATTTTCAAGGGGTTTCAGGGAAAGCAAAAAAAAAAAAAAAAAGGAGCTGCAGTTTGATGGAACCTCTTGGGTTTTCCATAGGAATGGGATCCACTGCTGCCCCTGGGCTGAGTGAGGGATGTCAGAGGCACAGATCTGTCAGCAGCCCCGGGTCTGGGATCCTCCCCAGAGCCACACCAAGTTTTGGGCTGGGCTTTTCCCCCAGTAGCACAACTTTGCCTTCCTAAAGCTCTTTTCCCTGCAGAGCTCCGTGAGTTGCAGGGCTGGGATTGAATGACAGGGCAGGCTGGTTGATAAAATCTTTTTGGCTGCAGGGGCCCAGGTGGGGGAGGTGTTTTCTGTGTTCTGCTCTGCTGCCCTGGGAGCTCTCAGGGCTTTTCTGGGGGACTCGGAGCATCAAGGAGCCACAGCAGCACCGGGGGCTCAGGGGACCCCTCAGGTGCTGGCCAGGGGCAGAATTTGAGAGTCCTAAAGAGCCAAGCAGGAATTTGTCTTCCCCTCTTGACTGGAATAGAATCAGAGAATGGAATTGTGGAGTATCCTGGGCTGGGAGGAGCTCACAGGGGTCTGCAAGTCCAGCCCATCACCAAGGGTTGGACTTGCAGACCATGACCAAGGGCACCTTTGGGGAGCAGGACTCCAAACCTCTCTGGGCACCCCTTTCCAGTGTCCAGTCTCTCTTTCTGGGAAGAATTTCTTCCTGCTGTCCATCCTGAACTTCCCCTGGGAGAGGTTCTCACGAATGGGAGAGTTTTAATGACCCCCAGCATCCCCTGACCCCCAAAACCCAGCTCCCATCCTCTGTGCCCTGGATTGGGATGGGGGAGCAGGACTCCAAACCTCCCTGGGCAGCCCTTTCCAATGTCCAATCCCTCTCTCTCTGGCAAGAATTTCTTCCCGTTGTCCATCCTAAACCCTGACAGGGGCCATGGAGAGAAGCAGAAACTCCACGAATGGGAGACTTTTAATAACCCCCGGCACCCCCTGACCCCCAAAACCCATCTCCCTGGATTTGGGGGAGGGGAAGGGGACGCTTTTTCATCCTCCCCGTGCGGGTTCTGTCCCTTGCAGACGTGGATGAGTGCGGGGCCATCCCCGGCGTGTGCGACGGCGGCGACTGCACCAACACCGTGGGCAGCTACGTGTGCTCCTGCCCCCGCGGCTTCGTCAGCAGCCCCGACGGATCCCGCTGCCTCGGTGAGAGGGAAAAACCGGCATTTGGGGCCGGATCAGGGCCGGGGATGTCCGCACAGGGATCTGGGAGTGGTGCTGGCATGGGTGGGAAATGCTCCTTTCTCCAGGTGCTCGCTGCTCCCCTCCTGCGCCCAGCGGGATCGTCTTGGTCTTTCTCCCTCTCGAGAATTTGGGCTGGGGGGGGGGTCTCAGTGGTGGAAAGGGTTGGCAAGGATGTGAGGAGGAGGAGGAGGAGGATTGGGAGGAAGGCGTGGGGCTGGGAATGTGGGGGGAGTGAGGAAGGAATTGGGAGGAAGGCGTGGGGCTGGGAATGTGGGGGGAGTGAGGAAGGATCCCCATGCTCCTCTCACAGAATATCCCATTTGGATATTCCCAGTTTGCAGGAGGATCCCAGACACTCCCCCTCTCTCCCCTCCTGTCCCCGTGTTTTCCACCAGTGCTCCCAGTACAACTGGGCTGGCTGTGCCTTTGGGGTGTGGAAGTCCAAGGACAGAGGGACAGAGGGACACGGGGATGGAGAGCAGCCCCCAGCTGCACATCCCTGCCCTGCAGAGGGACAGGGAAAGGGCTCCAAGGCTTGGGAAACCAGGGAAAACAATCAGGGAATTTTATCACCTCCTCCTGCTGCTTCCTGCTCCCAGCACGGCTCATAAATCCCAACTGCCCTGGGCTGATATTCCACGGGGTTCAGCTGGCTTCATCCCCGTGAATTCAGCCTTTGGGAAAGAGTTCTTAGCCCTGAGCTGCTTCTCTGGATCCTTCTGGATCCTGGGAAGAGATGCACAGACAGACCCCCATCCCTATGGGGCTGCCAGGGGAGCTCGTCCACATTCCCTGGGAGCCTCCTTCTCCCCACAGCATCCCATTCCTTCCCTCCTTCCTTCCATTCCTGCCCTCCTTCCTCCCTTTCCTGCCCTCCTTCTCCCCACAACATCCCATTCCTGCCCTCCTGCCTTTCATTCCTGCCCTCCTTCCTCCCATTCCTGCCCTATTCCCCCCATTCCCACCCTTCTTCCCCCCATTCTTGCCCTATTCCCCCATTCCCACTCTCCTTCCCCCATTCCTGCCCTATTCCCCCATTCCCACTCTTCTTCCTTCCATTCCCACTCTTCTTTCCCCATGCCTTCTCTCCTTCCCCCATTCCTGCCCTCCTTCCTTCAGTTCCTGCCCTTTCCCCCCAATTCCCACTCTCCTTCCCCCATTCCCTCCCTCCTCCCCCCCCAGCTCCCCAGTTCTTCCCAGCCCTTCCCAGGCTGCTGTGGCAATCCCAAATCCCCATCCCAGCTCCCTGGGGCTGCCCTGAGCTGCTCCCCCTCAGCCCTGGCCCAGTTTGGCTCCAGGTGTTCCCATTCCAAAGCCTCTTCCCCAAACTGGCCCCAACCCAGAGTTTTCCCCAGCCTGAGCTGTGCTGCCTCCAACCTCCAGAGCCTGGAGTGAATTTTTTTTTTTTTTGAATTTATAACAGATCCAAACTCCTTTCCTGTAAATATTTGATGGTCCATTGGTATCAAACCCCAGTTCCTGGGATAAAGGAGCAGCTCCGTGGTTACTCACACTCAGCAGGGGCTCCAAATAAATCCCAGTTTTTTTTTTTTTTCCCCTGGTCTGAAAGTCTGAAAGTCCATTTTCCTTCAGGAAGATGAGGATGAGGAGATTTGGGAAGAGGAATTTTTCCAGCACAGGCAGAGATTGGTGGTGCAGTGCAAAATGTCAGGTGCATTTCCATTTTCTGTGGAAATGAATGCAGCTAAAAAAAAACAAAACCAAAAAACAAAACCAAAAACAAAACCAAAAAAAAAAACACCCAAGAAAACAATCAAAAATCAGCTCCAAATTCTTTTCTAGCCACGGATCTGGAACAGGATTAAATGTTTTAGTTCCAGGAGGAAAAAAAAAAAAAAAAAGTTGTGAAGTGTGAGTAAAAAGTAAAGCCCAAATCCTCTTGTTTGGGAAACTGATAGATTTTAATGGGAATGGAATTTTTTCCTGCTGTTTCCCAGCCCCTGCCATGAGCCCAGAGGGGTGTGACAGCTCTGGGATGAGTCATGTGGACATTCCCCACTTTCCTTGAAACCAAGAGCTTCGAGAAACGAAAATAAATAAAATTAGAAAGCCCAGGATTTAAAAATAGTGCCGAGCTGATTTAGCTGCAGCGGGCTCTGACTCCACCTGAGCTGGCTCTGGGTGCTGCAGCCTTGCCCTGAGCTCCCTTTTTGGGACAGGCAGGGTTTGTTTTGGCAGAAGCCACAGCTCCTGCTGGGGTGGGGCACCCAAATTTTGCCAGCTCTGCTCCAGGGGGGTCTTGTTTGGAGAGTTTGGGGTTCCAGGTTTCCATCCCATGAAACAAAGCAAGGGAGCAGTTGGGAAAATGGAAGATGGATAAATGATGCGGGCACTTTTGAGGCATGGCCAGCATCAGAATTTGAGATTGTCACCCTGCAGGTGACCACAGGAAAGGTCTTTGGGAGCACCAGCACTTGGTCCTTTCCCCTCCCTTCTCAGCAAAGCAAACACCTTTTTTATGGCACTGCAATAATCTCAAAAATCGAAGTTTTTACAGCTGGCACAGCAACACCCAGAGCTGGAGCTGATCCCCAGTGCCAGGAGCTGCTTTCAGTGCCTGCCCCAGTAAAACCCCACCAGGAGAAAAACCCAAAGGAGCATTCATGGAACCATTCAAGCACCTGGGCTGGACACACAAAGGCCAGTCCCACCCTGGGCCATAAGAGCCTCATTCACTCCTGCCTGGGGAGGGCTCTGCAGGCAGCACCAGGAGCTGCTCCAGCAGCTGGGGGGGCTCCCTGGATTTTCCTTGCTGCAAAGGGTTCCTCTTCCAGAGCAGCTTAAAAGAATAATTTCCAAATGAAGAAAAACGGCCTTTCAGTGCATTCCCAGACGTGCACATGGTGTTCCTTCCTTCCTTCCTTCCTTCCTTCCTTCCCTCCCTCCCTGCTCTGGCCTTTTTTAAGCTTTTTTTTTTTTTTTTTCCTGGGAGTGCAGCAAAGCTCTGGAGGCTTTGGGTTGTGCCTCTCATCGGGCAGCAGCAGCAGATTCAGCACCTCCAGTTCTGGGTCTTGCTGAGCCTGGCCAAGCCCTGGCCTCAGACAGGGTTGGGAGGGTTTCATTGAGGGCTTTGCCTGCCTGAAAAGCCCTTTTTTTGGATCCACTTTGGTCTAAGCAAGAGGAAAAAGGAGACCTGAGGGTTGTGGAATCGTGGAATGGGTTGGGAGGGATCTCAGAGCTCATCCAGGACACCTCCCAGCAGCCCAGTTGTGTGGGATTAGCTGTGCTGGATAATCTCTCCTGTTTCTCCTGGCATCAGGACACCCCCCATGGGATGGGTGCAGACCCTGCCAGACCCCCAGATCCAGCCTGGAGTTGCTCCTGTCCCCTCCAGGACCACGTCCCCCTCCTGCTCTGCCATCCTGGCTGGGCCTGCTCACCCCCAGAGCCCTCTGGGCTCAATCCCCACTCCTGAGCTCTCTCTAATCCCAGCTGGAATTTCCCCTCCCCTCTCTGCTGCAGCATTTTCTGCTTTACTGGGGTTTTGTGCAAACCCCTGCCCTGGGACCCAAACACCCCCAGGGCTTCTCCTCCCCTTCCTGAGGATTAGGGGCTGATCCAGTTTTGCATTCAACCCCTGCTTTCAAATTCCCCTTCTCCAGGTCTGCCTTTGTGTGTGCTGGTGCTTTTGGGTGGATAAAGTTTCCCGAAAGGAGCAATTCCCTCTGAATCCAGCTCTGAGCAGGGGTGGGGGCCGTGCCTGAGGAAGGAGCTGCTGGTTTGAACTGGGGGTCACTGTCCCCTGCGGGTCCCCGAGCTGTGCTGGGAGCAGAATGCACCCAGAGCCCACAGATCAAACAGCCCCGGGCAATTAATTCCAATTACACTCCCGGGAAGTGGCAGCCACATCCCGGGAGACTTTCCCCCTCATTAACTGACTTGAGAAAAAACAAGGTGGGAGATGAAGGAGGGGAAGATTCCAGGTTTTCCTGGAGGGATTGGTGCCAGGTGGAGCCTGCTGGATGTGAGAGACCCTCAGTCCCCTGGGCTTTGGCCAGGAGCCACAACCCCCCCAGCAGGGCCAGGGTTGGGGTCAGGGGGGCCAGACTGAGAGAGGGGATGGCCAGGAGAGATTCCATCGGGAATGGGCCCTGAGGAGCTGCCTGACAGGGTGGTGGTGGCACATTGTGACTGTGTGTCTTCTCCCTGTCCCTCTCCCTGTTCTTGTCCCTATCCCTTTCCCTGTCCTTGTCCCTGTTCCTGTCCTTGTCCCTGTCCCTGTTCTTGTCCCTGTCCCTCTCCCTGTCCCTCTTCCTCTCCCCATCCCTCTCCCTGTTCCTCTTCCTCTTCCTCTCCCCGTTCCTCTCCCTGTCCCCATCCCCGTCCCCATCCCCGTCCCTGTCCCCATCCCCATCCCCATCCCCATCCCCATCCCCATCCCCATCCCCATCCCCATCCCCATCCCTGTCCTGTCCTGTCCCCATCCCTGTCCCTGTCCCTGTCCTGTCCCATCCCTGTCCCATCCCATCCCTGTCCCTGTCCTGTCCTGTCCCATCCCTGTCCCATCCCATCCCTGTCCTGTCCTGTCCCCATCCCTGTCCCTGTCCCTGTCCTGTCCCATCCCTGTCCCATCCCATCCCTGTCCCTGTCCCTGTCCTGTCCCCATCCCTGTCCCATCCCATCCCTGTCCCTGTCCTGTCCCCATCCCTGTCCCATCCCTGTCCCTGTCCTGTCCCATCCCTGTCCCATCCCTGTCCCTGTCCTGTCCCCATCCCTGTCCCATCCCTGTCCCTGTCCTGTCCCTGTCCCGTCCCATCCCTGTCCCTGTCCTGTCCCCGCAGACCAGCGTCTGGGCACGTGTTTCTCGGCGCTGCTGGGTGGCCGCTGTGCCGGGGACGTTCCGGGCCAGGCCAGCAGGATGCAGTGCTGCTGTGACTCGGGGCGCTGCTGGGCCATCGGCCAGACCCCCGAGATGTGCCCCGTGCGGGGCTCGGGTGAGTGACACCCCGGGAGCCCAAAACCCAGCGTCCTAAAACCCTGCGTGTTGGAAAACAAGGTGGGAAAGCTCTCCCAGAGCTGTCCCCAAGCTGCCACGTCCCCATGGCTTTTAAACCCCTTCGGGGAGGGGAACTCCTTTGCTGAATCCACCGTTTCCAAGAGGAATTTTTTCCCTGATATCCAACCTAACCCTCCCCTGGCACAGCTTGAGGCCTCTCCCTCCTGTCCCATCCCTTGTCACCTGGGGGAAAAGCCCAAGCCCGTCACTGGGGGTGCTGCTCCTCCTGCCTGGGCCTCGCCTGAGGCAAGGATTGATCCCTGTCTCTTGGAATGCCAGGCTCCTTCTTGCTCCACGGTCAGGGCGAATAAAACTCAGGGAACGTTTTGTCCTCCTCCTGCTCCTGCCCTTGGCTCCCACCACAGCTGAAGCCCAGGCAGGAGGAGGGCCAGGGATGGAGCCACATCCCTGAGCATCCCCTCCTTCAGCCCCAGCTCTGAGCAGGGCAGAGCTTCCCCGTACCCAGCACCTCCCTGTCCCCTCCTTCCCTGCCTGGAGGGATCCCTCGGTGCCAGCTGTCCCAAAAATCCTCTGCCAGACCCCCTTATGCCCCATTACGTGCAGTGGGGTGAGGGCTGTTCAATCCCTCCTCATGCCTCTGCCCCATTCCCATCATTTCCTGTTCCCGTTCCCATCGGGACCCGCCCTTGGCTCCCCGCGGGGGGATCCAGGCACTGCTGGCAAAGCCCTGTTTTGTTCCAGACGAGTACCGCAGGCTCTGCATCGAGGGGCTCCCGGTCGTGCCAGGCTTCCCCGGGAACTTCCCAGCAATTCCCGGATTCAGGCCCAACGGAGTCGGGCCGGGACTCAACGGGCCCGGAGGCATCGGCCCGAACGGGGCGAACGGACAGGGCGGGATCCCGGGGCTGCCCGGGATGGGCCCGGGGAGCTCCAGCATCGGTAATTCCCGGCTTTGTCCTCCTCTGCGAGCAGGGACGCTCCCCCAGGGCTGGAATGCCGCTCCCAGCCGGACACACGGATTGTCCTGGCCCGGGGGAGAGCTGGGATGTGGCACCGGGCGCTGGGCAGGAGCTGAGCCCGCGCACAGATCCAGCGAGGCGGGGTCTGGTCTGGAGTAGCTCCCTGGTTCCCAAATCGGTTCCCAAAAGCTCCAAATAGGAACGGAGCTTTCCCAGTACCACCTCGGCCTCGTGCTCCCCACCTTGGACCCTCTGACATCCCCTCAGAGAGCTCCTGGGGACATCCCAGGGCTCCCCAGCCCTCCCTGTGCCCCCCAGGAACTGCCACCATCCTGAGTCCTGGGAATTTCCAAGGGCTCCCCAGCCCTCCTTGTGGTTCCCAGGATCTGCCACCATCCTGAGTCCTGGGGACATCCCAGGGCTCCATAATCCCTCCCAGTGCTTCACCCAAGGGCTCCCCAACCCTCCTTGTGCTTCCCAGGATCTGCCACCATCCTGAGTCCTGGGGACATCCCAGGGCTCCACAACTTCTCCCAGTGCTTCATCCCAGGGCTCCCCAACCCTACCTGTGTCCCCCAGGAACTGCCACCATCCTGAGTCCTTGGAATTTCCAAGGGCTCCCCAACCCTACCTGTGTCCCCCAGGAACTGCCACCATCCTGAGTCCTTGGAATTTCCAAGGGCTCCCCAACCCTCCGTTGTGTCCCCCAGGAACTGCCACCATCCTGAGTCCTGGGGACATCCCAGGGCTCCATAATCCCTCCCAGTGCTTCACCCAAGGGTTCCCCATCCCTCCCTGTGCCCCCCAGGAACGGCCACGCTGAACCAGACCATCGACATCTGCAAACACTTCACCAACCTGTGCCTGAACGGGCGCTGCATCCCCACCCCGTCCAGCTACCGCTGCGAGTGCAACATGGGCTACAAGCAGGACGTCAGAGGGGAGTGCATCGGTGAGTAGGGGCTGCTCCCAAAGCTCCCAGAGCTCCTCCAGGCTGCTCTTCCTGTTCCTGGGCTCTGCTGTGCCTCAGGGTCCCTCACAGCTGGGGTTTTCCCCCCTGCAGATGTGGACGAGTGCTCGAGCAGCCCCTGCGTCCACGGCGACTGCGTCAACACCCCGGGCTCCTACCACTGCAAGTGCCACGAGGGCTTCCAGAGCACCCCCACCAAGCAGGCCTGCATTGGTAAGGGCTGTCCCCCCCTTTTTGGGGGATGGCAGAGGGGTCAGCAGAGCCCCTGGCACCAAAAAAGGGTTGTAGGGGTGAAATGCAGTGAGGAGTCTCCGGCAGGGCCGGGTGTGGGATGGGATCTCTCCAGGAGAAGTTTCCTCTGCCTTGGCTTTCTTTAAACTTTTCTGGTGGCAGTCAAGGGACCTGCAGAGTCCTCCCCAAGGACAGAATTCTGTTGGGAGAACTTTGTTTGACAAAAGAGCGGGGGGGATTCTGGGCCATGCTGGTGTGGATGCAGGATTTCCAGCAAGGCTGCTCTGCCAAGAGGCTGCTGCAGGTGAGGGACTGCCAAAAACGAGGGATGGGAAGGGAATGTTCCACAACGAGCAAAAGCAGATTCCCATGGCAGTGCCCAAGCTTTGAAATTTTCATTTTCTCCCTTCCTGACAAAGTGGCTTCCAAAGGCTCCCCCGCAGCCCGGCAATGTGAAAAAATTCCAATTTCCCAAGCGGGATTTTTGAAGATGAATTCCCGTGTCTGAGGGCACCTGCCCGGGTTTCTCACGGGGGATATTGAGCTGGGACTGCTCCTGTCTCTCTCCCTGCTCCCACTTTTTGGTGCTTTCCCTGCAGACATTGACGAGTGCATCATGAACGGGGTGATGTGCAGGAACGGGCGCTGCGTCAACACCGACGGCAGCTTCCAGTGCATCTGCAACGCCGGCTTTGAGATCACCCCCGACGGCAAGAACTGCGTTGGTGAGGGTCCTGTGCAGCTCAGGGCTGAGCTGGGACCACCTTCTCCCTGGGGCATTAATCTGGGGTGTCCCCCAAGGAGAGGGCTGAGGGTGATGTGCTCCTGTGGGGTTTGGGGTGCAGGGGATCAGCAGGGCTGGGGCTGGGAGCAGAAGATGCTCCAGGGGTGCTGGGGATGAGCTCTGAGCAGGAAAGGTGACCCTGGGCTTGGAGCTGATGCCCTTGGAGGTTCCCCCCCCTCCATCTCCAGCACCCACCACCACAGTTTGGCCATGGGATGGGGCACAGGGGGGTTTGGAGCACGGGAGGGTCTTGCTGCAGCTCCGGGGTCCTGTCTGTGCCCCCAGACCACGACGAGTGTGCCACCACCAACATGTGCCTCAACGGGATGTGCATCAACGAGGACGGGAGCTTCAAGTGCATCTGCAAGCCCGGCTTTGTCCTGGCCCCCAACGGGCGCTACTGCGTGGGTGAGTGAATCCCAGCTGGGCTCTTCCCAATCCCAGCCCCTGCCCACATTCCCGGGCACCTGTGAGTGCCTCAGGGCAAGGGCAGCTGAGAAATCCAAGGGTGTGGCCGGGCAGCTCCTGCTGTGCCACCAGAAGTTGTCTCTTTGTGGGAGAATGGGAAAAAGGGGAAAGGTTCTCATGTC
Source organism: Vidua chalybeata (assembly GCF_026979565.1). Classification (NCBI taxonomy): domain Eukaryota; kingdom Metazoa; phylum Chordata; class Aves; order Passeriformes; family Viduidae; genus Vidua; species Vidua chalybeata. The sequence continues at coordinate 4,339,769 of NC_071556.1, read as the reverse complement.
CTGATCCTCTGTTCGAGTGTCCTGAGCCTCTCTCTGTGTGACTTGAGCCTTGTCTGTGTGTCCTGATCCCCTTTCTGTGTGTCCTGAGCCTCTCTCTGTGTGACTTGAGCCTTGTCTGTGTGTCCTGATCCCCTCTCTGTGTGTTCTGAGCCTCTCTCTGCATTTCCTAACCCCTGTCAATGTGTCCTGATGCCCTGTCCGTGTCTTCTGAGCCTCTCTCTGTGTGACCTGACCGTTGTCCTGTGTCCTGAGCCTCTCTCTGCATGTCTGAGCCCCTGTCTGTGTGTTCTGCCCCTGTTCATGTGTCCCAGCCCTCTCTCCTCATGTCCCATCCCTCTTTCCTCATGTCCCAATCCCCTCTCTGCGTGTCCCAACCCTCTTTCCTCATGTCCCATCCCTCTCTCCATGTGTCCCATCTCTCTCTCCTCATGTCCCAACCCTCTCTCCTCATGTCCCATCCCTCTCTCTTCATGTCCCAACCCTCTCTCCTCATGTCCCATCCCTCTCTCCTCATGTCCCATCCCTCTCTCTTCATGTCCCAATCCTCTCTCCTCATGTCCCAAACCCCTCTCTGTGTGTCCCATCCCTCTCTCCTCATGTCCCCACCCTCTCTCCGTGTGTCCCACCCCTCTCTCCGTGTGTCCCACCCCTCTCTCCGTGTGTCCCACCTTCTCTCCATGTGTCCCACCCCTCTCTCCGTGTGTCCCACCCCTCTCTCCGTGTGTCCCACCCCTCTCTCCGTGCGTCCCTCACCCCGAGCTCACCCCACTCCCTTTCCTGTGCGTGCCCAGACATCGACGAGTGCGAGACGCCGGGGATCTGCATGAACGGCTGGTGCATCAACACCGAGGGCTCCTTCCGCTGCGAGTGCCTGGGGGGCCTGGCCATCGGCGTGGACGGCCGGGTCTGCGTGGACACCCACATGCGCAGCACCTGCTACGGGGGCATCAAAAAGGGCACCTGTGCCCGCCCCTTCCCCGGCGCCGTCACCAAATCCGAGTGCTGCTGCGCCAACCCCGACCACGGCTTCGGGGAGCCCTGCCAGCCCTGCCCGGCCAAGAACTCCGGTGAGGCCATCCCTGGGTGTGCCAGGGGTGCTCTAGGGGTGTTCCTGGCATGGTTTGGGCAGCTTGGAGAACTGTAGGAATGGGGGAAGGGGCACCAGGCAGGCAAAAAAATGGAGAGTGGGTGCCCAAATCTGGTGCTGGGATGTTGGGAGGGGCAGTATCAGGATTAAAATGCACAAAGTCGCAGCACCGAGGTTGGGAGAGCTCAAGGAGAGTTTGGACAAAGCTCCCAGGCACAGGGTGGGATTGTTGGGGTGTCTGGGCAGGGCCAGGGGTTGGGCTGGATGATCCTTGGGGTCCCTCCCAACTCAGCTGGTTCTGTGCTTGTGTTGCATGAGCATAAACGGGCCTAGAACTGCCCCTCTGACAAACACAGAATGAAACCCTCGGTGGGTTGAAGCGCTCAGCTCAGAGATCCTCTCCGTGGGGAGTGTCCTGCCACGCTGATGGCTCTGTTGTGCTCTGTCCCCAGCGGAATTCCAGGCTCTCTGCAGCAGCGGCATCGGGATCACGGCTGATGGCAGAGGTGGGTGCAGGATTCCAGAGGTGGGTGCAGGATTCCAGAGGTGGGTGCAGGATTCCTCAGGGGCATTCAGGATTCGTCAGGGACATACAGGATTCCTCAGGGACATACAGGATTCCTCAGGGGCATTCAGGATTCCTCAGGGATGCGCAAGATTCCACGGGCCCATCCCACCCACAGCACCCTCAGCTGCTTTTCCTGGAGCGGGGATGGATCGGTGGGAGCTGTGCCAGGAGAGGCTGGGCTGTGCTCCCCGCTGTGCTGGGAATGAGCAGTGGGACCCTCCTGGTTGTTTCCCTCCTCTGCTCTCCAGCTCCTCCTTGGGGTGTCCCAGGCAGAGGGAGGTGACAAACTGTGCTGCTTTGAGTTCCAAGAGGTCCCAGTGCCAGCTGGGCAGTGCTTGGATCAGCAGGGAGAGCACAGAGCAGCCAGGCAGCCACGGCCTTGCCAAGCCTTCCAGAGGGAAGGAGCCAGAGGCGAAGCCCCGGTGGCTCCTTGGGCTCCCATCCAGGGCTCCGTGTCCTGGCCAGAGGCAATCCCACGGGAATGACGAGACTCTTTCTAGCAAGGCCACGCTCTGGTCATTCCAGCCCTGCCTGGAGCCAGGGCTGCACTCAGAGCTCTCCAGGCTGCGTTTCCCTGGATGGAAGTGAGCTCCAAAAGCGTGGGGACAAAGGCCAGCAGTGCCTGGGCAGCCGTGGCCATCTGGCACCGCGGGCACCCTGCGGTGCCAGCACAGACTGCGCTGGGCTGGGCGAGCCTGCGGCTTGCCAGGACAGAATCTCTGCCCTGGCACCGGGGCTTGGCTCCAAAAGAGCAGAGGAAGGGATGCTGCTGCAGGGGAGGGACGGTGCCCACCTGGCTGCCACCCTTCTGTGTCACTCGCTGCTGAACCCAGGGATGATTCCAGGGCCTGAGCTCAGTACTGGGATAAAGAAGACTCTGGGAATGTCACACAAGGACCTGAGAGCCCTTGACATAAACCAGGGCTTATCCCAGCCCCTTATCCAGCTCTCTCCTCCTGAGCTCAGAGCCCCTGGACAGCGAGAAGCTGTGGCTGCCCCATCCTTGGAATGTCCAAGGCCAGGCTGGACAGGGCTTGGAGCAGCCTGGAATGGTGGAAGTGGAACGAGATGGGCTCTAAGGTCCCTCCCAACCGAAACCATTCTGGCACCCCATGACTCCTGCAGTGCCAGGAGGTGGAAGGTTTCTGTCTTTGCATTTGCTGGGGTCCACCTCATGTGCCTCTTTTCCCTGTCAGACATCAACGAGTGTGCCCTGAACCCCGACATCTGCCCCAACGGGATGTGTGAGAACCTGCGGGGGAGCTACCGCTGCATCTGCAACCTGGGCTACGAGTCCGACCCCACGGGCAAGAACTGCGTGGGTGAGTCGGGGCCTGGCACTCCGGGGGCTCAGGGGGTGCCAGGCACCTCCAGGAGCTGGTGCAGCACCTGATCCCCTCGAGCACCATCCAAATCCTCCCCAGCAGTTGAACTGGGGGGAGAATGGGAAGGGTGGAAGCTGGAGAGCTCATGGGTTGGGATAAGGAGAGTTCAGTGGGGAAAGGAAAATGAGGAATCCGTTCCCTGCTCCCCGTGGGCAGGTGTTCAGCACCTCCAGGAGAGCAGGGGCAGCTCTGATTTCTGCTCTGGGTGCAGGGACAGGATCCAGGGAATGGCTGGAGCTGTGCCAGGGGGTGGGATGGAGATCAGGGAGAGGTTCTGGGATTTGGGATGGAGATCAGGGAAAGGTTATGGGGATTTCAGATGGAAATGAGGGAAAGTTTTAGGGATTTGGGATGGAGATCAGGGAAAGGTTCTAGGATTTGGGATGGAGATCAAAGAAAGGTTCAGGGGGTTTGGGATGGAGATCAGGGAAAGGTTCAGGGCATTTGAGATGGAGATCAAAGAAAGGTTTTGGGATTTGGGATGGAGATCAGGGAAAGATTCAGGGCATTTGGGATGGAGATCAAAGAAAGGTTTTGGGATTTGGGATGGAGATCAGGGAAAGGTTCTTCCCCCTGAGAGTAGTGGGCCCTGAATTCCCCCAGGGAATGGTCCCCGCCCCAACCCTGCCAGAGCTGCAGGAGCGCTGGGACAATGCTCTGGGACAGGCTGGGATTGTTGGGGTGCCTGTGCAGAGGCCGGGGTTGGACCAGCGATCCCGTGGGTCCCTCCCGTGGCTGCGTGGGGGAAATTAACCCTTCCCAGCCCGAAGCAGCTCACAGATGCCACATCTGTCCCCAGATGTGGACGAGTGCAGCGTCAACCGGCTGCTGTGTGACAACGGGCTGTGCAGGAACACCCCTGGCAGCTACACCTGCACCTGCCCCAAGGGCTTCGTGTTCCGCACCGAGACCGACACCTGCGAAGGTAACGGGGCCGGGGCAGCTCCAGCACCTGCAGAAGCCACGGCCTGAGCTCCTGCCTGGGGCCAGCCCAGCTGGAAATCCCTGCTTCCCTCCCCGCCACGCTGCCCTGGGCTGCAGCGGCTGCGCCTTTGGGGTTGTGGGGGTTTTACCTCATTTTTAGGGGTTTTTTCCCCCGTGGTTTTTAGTGGTATTTCACACTGGGTTCAAAGCAGAATGGGCACCTGACCCCAAAACATCTGAGCCTGGAAACCAGAGCAATACCTGACCCCAAAACATCTGAACCTGGAAACCAGAGCAATACCCGACCCCAAAACATCTGAGCCTGGAAACCAGAGCAATACCTGACCCTAAAACATCTGAGCCTGGAAACCAGAGCAATACCCGACCCCAAAACATCTGAGCCTGGAAACCAGAGCAATACCCGACCCCAAAACATCTGAGCCTGGAAACCAGAGCAATACCCGACCCCAAAACATCTGAGCCTGGAAACCAGAGCAATACCCAACCCTAAAACCTCTGAGCCTGGAAACCAGAGCAATACCCAACCCTAAAACATCTGAGTGTGGAAACCAGAGTAATACCTGACCCCAAAACATCTGAGCCTGGAAACCAAAGCAATTTCCTCCAGGGCCACAAAATTTGAGCTTGAGGCTTGACCAAAATTGCAAGGTTTGGGGAATTCGATTGAAAGGCTGTGATTTGGAGGGAGAGAAATGGTTTCCTGTGCACAGAGGCCTCAAATATTTGAGAACTGGCACTTTGCACAGAATTGCCCCAACCAGCCTCAGTCCAAATAATTTTTTTGAATCTTGTATTTTTTTATATTGTTATTAGGGCTCTCTATATTACATGTTTAGAGTTATAATTTATATATTTATATGGAATTTATATATAATTTAGAATATCTTTTTTTTGTAATATATTATGTAGTATTTCTTACATTCTATATTGTATTATTCTACAATATTAATATATAATATATGATATGATATATGATATAATATATAATATATAATATATAATATATAATATATAATATATAATATATGATATAAATATATAATATATAATGTATATAATTATATAATAATAAATTATATAATACTATAAATATTATATATATAATTTCTATTATAAATTACATACCATATATTATATATATTTATTATATAAGATATATTAGTATATATCTTTACGTTCTATATCACATATTATATCACAATGTATTTATATATTACATACTTCATATATTGATATATTTTTATGTTTATATATATATATTTATATTTTTTATCATCTTTTAAACGTTATTGTTATTTTTAAAACAACGTAAAACCCAATTTAAGCCCACCATTCTTCACTCTCTGTGCTCTCACCTCCTGCACTTTGTGTCCCCTCAAGGCCGTGTCCCTGTCACTCCCCCCAGTGACTTTGTCCCCTTGTCCCTCTGTCCCTTTGTCCCCGCAGACATCAACGAGTGCACGTCCAACCCGTGTGTGAACGGGCTGTGCCGGAACAACGCCGGCTCCTTCGCCTGCGAGTGCTCCCCGGGCAGCAAGCTGGACCCCAGTGGCACCATCTGTGTGGGTGAGCAGGGCCAGCTCCTGCCAGGGCCTGCTGGCACTGCCAGCCTCGCCCTGCGCCGTCAGCCGGCCTGGCACAGGGACAGGAATTCCAGAGGGCAGGGCTGGGTGGGATGCTGGGGAGGAATTCCTGGCTGGGAGGGTGTTGGGGCCCTGGGATGGATTTCCCAGAGCGGCTGGGGCTGCCCCTGGATCCCTGGCACTGCCCAAGGCCAGGTTGGAGCAGCCTGGGATCAGGGAAGGTGTCCCCATGGCAGGGGGGGCACCGGAGGGGTTTTAAGGCTCTGGGGACCAGCCTGGTTTGTGGGAACAGCCACATCCTAAGGGATCAGTGACTCCCAGGAGCAGCGGGGAGGGACAGCTCCTCTCAGGGCTTCCACGCCCTGGGATGGGGGCACGGGGCAGCCCCTGAGCCCGCGGTGTGTCCCTGCAGACAGCATGAAGGGCACCTGCTGGCTCAACATCCAGGACGGGCGCTGCGAGGTCAACATCAACGGGGCCACGCTGAAATCCGAGTGCTGTGCCACCCTGGGGGCAGCCTGGGGCAGCCCCTGCGAGCGCTGCGAGATCGGTGAGGCTCTGCCCGGCTCCGGCATTCCCGAGGAAATGCTGGAGTTGGGATGGAGCTCAGGAACAGGGAGAAATGCCCAGAGGGTGGTCGGGCGCTGCCAACGCTCTCAGGGGCAGGGTGGGGTTGGTGGGGTGTTGTGAAGGGTCAGGAGTTGGGCTGGATGATCCTGTGGGTCCCGCCCAGCTCTGGATATTCCGTGATTCTGTGGGAAAGCTGGAAGGGTTTCCATGCTGACATCCCTGTCCCTTGCAGACACCGCCTGTCCCCGGGGGTACGCCCGCATGAAGGGGGTCACCTGTGAAGGTAAAAGTGCTGCAGGAATGGAAACCTGCTTTTCTTGGGAATGTGGTCACTGTTCTCCTGCCTCTCCGAGTCTTGCGGGGGGATCTCCACTCTCTGGCCCTTTGGCTGTCTGTCTGTCTGTCTGTCTCTGTGTCTGTGTGTCTGTCTGTGTGTGTCTCTGTGTGTGTCTGTGTGTCTGTGTGTCTGTCTGTGTCTCTCTGTATGTCTCTCTGTCTGTCTCTCTGTCTGTCTGTCTGTCTCTGTGTCTGTGTGTCTGTCTGTGTGTGTCTCTGTGTGTGTCTGTGTGTCTGTGTGTCTGTCTGTGTCTCTCTGTATGTCTCTCTGTCTGTCTCTCTGTCTGTCTGTCTCTCTGTCTGTGTGTCTCTCTGTCTGTCTGTCTCTCTGTCTGTGTCTGTCTCTCTGTCTGTCTGTCTGTGTCTGTATGTCTCTCTGTCTGTGTGTCTCTGTGTCTCTGTCTGTCTGTGTCTCTGTCTGTATGTATGTCTCTCTGTCTGTCTCTGTCTGTCTGTGTCTCTGTCTGTATGTCTCTGTCTGTGTCTCTCTGTCTGTCTGTATCTCTGTCTGTCTGTGTGTCTCTGTGTGTCTCTCTATGTCTGTCTGTCCTCTCTCTGTCTGTGTGTCTGTCTGTGTCTGTCTGTATGTCTCTCTCTCTATCTGTCCGTGTGTCTCTCTGTCTGTGTGTCTCCCTGTCTGTGTGTCTCTGTCTGTCTGTGTCTCTGTCTGTATGTCTCTCTCTCTGTCTGTGTGTCTCTCTCTCTGTCTGTGTCTGTCTGTATGTCTCTCTCTCTGTCTGTGTGTCTCTGGCTGTGTCTCTGTCTGTCCGTGTGTCTCTCTGTCTGTGTGTCCGTGTGTCTCCCTGTCTGTGTGTCTCCCTGTCTCTCCATGTGTCTGTGCCCAGATCCTGGCTCCATTTCTGCCCGGTTTTCATGGGTAAATTGCCACTTGGAGCCCGGTGAGCAGCTCTGGGCTCCTCCCAGCTCCTCCAGGAGCCCCTTGAGGCCCCCCTGGCCGTGTCCCCGAGCCATCCCTCACCTTGTCCCACCCCACAGATGTGAACGAGTGCGAGGTGTTCCCAGGCGTGTGCCCCAACGGGCGCTGCGTGAACTCGGCCGGCTCCTTCCGCTGCGAGTGCCCCGAGGGGCTGACCCTGGATGGCACTGCCAGGACCTGTGTGGGTAAGGACACCTCCTCTACCCGGATCCTGCCCTCCCAGGTGCTCCCTCCCCACCAGGAATTCTTGGGAATTGAGTCATACCTGAAAAACCCCAAAAAAACCCTCCCAGCTGAACCAGAATTTCGTATCCCCAAGTCCAACCAGTGTCCTAGTTGGGAGTGGCTTCAGGGGTTAAAGCAGCCCAGCAGCCCTAAAAAAACCCCAGTGCCACACTTGTGCCCTTTGTAGGGGCCACCTGTGCTTGCACCACCGCGTTTAAGAGAAGCCAGGACGTGGCATTCGGTGCCGCGGTCCGGGTGACAAGCTGCTGTCGGGTCACAGGCCGGACTCCACGACCTCAAAACTCTTTTCCAACCTAAATTCTGGGATTCCGTGAAGCTCCATCCTCTGGCCCTGTTGCCACGCTATGGAACCCCTCCCAAAAAAAAAAAGCTTTTCCCACCCCGCGTGGGCGCAGTTCGGAGAGCAGCCCTCGGCGGGCGGCAAAGCCGCGGGGGCTGAGGCGCGCTGTGTCCCCAGACGTGCGGGTGGAGCAGTGCTACATGCGCTGGGACGAGGACGAGTGCACGGAGCCGCTGCCCGGCAAGTTCCGCATGGACATGTGCTGCTGCTCCGTGGGCTCGGCCTGGGGCTCCGACTGCGAGGAGTGTCCCCGCGCCGGCTCCGCCGAGTACAAGGCGCTGTGTCCCCGCGGGCCCGGCTTCGCCAACCGCGGCGACGTGCTCTCGGGACGGCCCTTCTACAAAGGTGAGGGGCAGTCGGGGGCTGCTGGGGCCGAGCTGGGCTCGGCGCCTCTCAGTTTGAGCTGAGGGGGGTTCGTGGAGAGCCCCCCCCTCGCTGGATGTCTCTGGTGCCCCCTCAGATGTGAACGAGTGCAAGGTGTTCTCCGGGCTGTGCACCCACGGCACCTGCAGGAACACCATCGGCAGCTTCAGGTGCATCTGCGGCAATGGCTTTGCTCTGGATGCTGAGGAGAGGAACTGCACAGGTGAGGGACCCCCCCGCTCTGGGCTGTTCCTGCTGCTTTTGGGGGGCTCAGCGGGATGGGGTTGCCCAGAAGAGTCCCGGCACTTATTTAGGGACATGGGGAGGAGCCACGGGCAGGACCACGAGCATCAAGGCCAGGGTGGATGGGGTTTGGAGCAGCCTGGGACAGTGGAAGGTGTCCCTGGGTGGGATTTAAGGTCCCTCCAACCCAAACCATCCTGGAATTCCGTGATTCCACAAGGCTCCTCCTGCCTGTGGGGGGAAGGCTCAGCCCTGCCCCAGGGAGCAGCGGAACTGCAGCCTCTCCAAGGATGGGAGATTCCCTTTGCCTGCTGATCCCTGGTGTGCTGTGCAGGCAGCCCAGCGCTGGCTCTGGCCCTGCTGGTGGCCTGTCCTGCCCCACGGCGTGTCCTTGTCCCCAGACATCGACGAGTGCCGCATCTCCCCCGACCTGTGTGGCCACGGCTCCTGCGTGAACACCCCGGGCAGCTTCGAGTGCGAGTGCTTCGAGGGCTACGAGAGCGGCTTCATGATGATGAAGAACTGCATGGGTGAGCGGGGCTGAGCCCCCAGGGGCACCTCCTGACCCTCCTGGGACAGGGCAGGGCCCTGGGACAGGGCAGGGCACAGCCAGAGCTGCCTGATCACTGCGTGGATCAAGCTGTCCATGAGGAGCTCTGGGACACCCTGTGCCCCCTTCCACCCTCTCAGTTCCAGGGGCTCCCTTCAGCTGCCCTTTTAACCTCCCTTTATCCTCACACAGTTCCTTACAGCTCCTCCTGTCTGCCCAAGGCTTGTTTTTATTCTGTCAGAGTATCATCTGTTTTCAATTGAATAATTCTTGTTTGGAGCTTAAAAAAAATCCCATCAGTGACCTCAGTACCTCATTTTGTCTCCAACAGCTCAGCCAGACTCTTGCTGTCCTCTAATTCCTGGCATTCCATGTTCCTCTCCTCTGTCCAGCCAGACTCACTTGTCTCACTGACCTGCTCTTAATATTCTGCTTTGGCTTGGACTTTCAAACCACTTCAAGCCATGATTCAACACCATTTATTTATTTTTCATGTTTTATTCTCTGTGCTCTTTAAAATAAATCACTGCCCCTGGCAGGGGCTTTGTCTTTGCTGTACAATTTGTAGTGTGGGTTTCCACAGCTCCCACTGATCATCCTCCTCCTCCTGCTCCATTTCTGGGACACTGGGAATGTCACAGTGCTCACCCATGACCTGGTGCCTTCTTGAAGTAGTCGGATTTCTAATCTTTATAGAAGGATATAAATTTCATTGTATTCATTTCATTGTTCTGTTTTTAAATTTAATGCTCACTCTTACTTGTCCAATTCCACTTTATCCTTTTTTTTTTCTGGGTGACAGGGAGCTGAGTCATCTCACCCCAAAGGGGGTGGTGACGTTTTGTCATTGCCTGTGGTCAAGGATTAACTTCTTCCCACCTGTGTTTGGCAAAAGAATTTGGCTTCAGCCTCCTGAGGGAGGAATTCTTTCCAGCCTGGGGCAGGGGACAACACCAGCAGTGAAAATGCAGCCTGGGATTCACCAGGAACAGGCTCCCACTGATCTGGGGGTGTTTGGTTACCCCCATTTTCAGGTGTATCTCAGCCCTCTTTACCTGAAAATCTCATCAGTGTTTTATCCAAATCAGGGAAAATAACCCATTTTTAACTTCAAGGAAAATAAACATGAGATGAGAATGAGTTTTTTAAAAAAATATATCCAACCTCAGTTCCTTTCTCTGCTGTCACTGAGGGGCTCTTGGGTTCTGCTGAGGTCGAGGCACAAGCTGGGATTTGCCAACATTCAGACCCCAACCAGGAGACCACTGGAGCCAAGCTCAGCTTTTCCTGCCCTGTTAACCCTGTGATATTCCCTGTTCTGGGACCCAAGCCCAGCTTTCCCTGCCCTGTTAACCCTGTGATATTCCCTGTTCTGGGACCCAAGCTCAGCTTTTCCTGCCCTGTTAACCCTGTGATATTCCCTGTTCTGGGAGCCAAGCCCAGCTTTCCCTGCCCTGTTAACCCTGTGATATTCCCCATTCTGGGACCCAAGCCCAGCTTTCCCTGCCCTGTTAACCCTGTGATATTCCCCGTTCTGGGATGTTCCTCCAGTGGAGAAGCCTCTGGAAGGGACCAATCCCATTTTCCCGTGCAGACATCAACGAGTGCGAGCGGGACCCGCTGCTGTGCCGGGGCGGGATCTGCATGAACACCGACGGCAGCTTCGAGTGCATCTGCCCCCCTGGGCACGAGCTGACAGCTGAGGGCAACACCTGCATTGGTGAGGGGCACAGCAGGGAAATCCCACAGGGAGAGCTCCTGCAGGGCTCTGGGTATCTCCTTCCCGTCCCGTACGTCCCATCCCTGGAGGTGGCCAAAGGCTTGGAGCAGCCTGGGCTAGGGGAAGGTGTCCCTGCTCGTGTCCCTGCCCATGGATGATCCTAAAGGTCCCTCCCACCCAAAGCCTTCTGTGCTTCCATGACAAGTGGGTCCAGCTCATCCAAGAGGAGCTCATTCCAAAACCAAGAGCTCACCCAGACCAAGCGCATTCCCCGCGTTTTGTTACATTGATGTTGTCTGTTTATTTTGCTGCTCCCTTTGACCAGTGGGACAAATCCAGTTTGGACACCCAGGGGTGGGCACCAGATGACGGCCTGAGCTGGGCTGGCTGCTCCAAGTGCTCTTGTCCCCTCAGACATCAACGAGTGCTCCCTCAGTGACAACCTCTGTCGCAACGGGCGCTGCGTCAACGTCATCGGCACCTACCAGTGCTCCTGCGACTCGGGCTTCCAGGCCACGCCGGACAGGCAGGGCTGTGTCGGTGAGTGCTCCTCCAAATGGTCCTTCCAGAGCCTTGGGGTGAGCCCAGAACCCTCCCGGGCTCGTGTGTGTTGTGTTCAGAGGGTGAAGTGTCGCTATTGGACACGAAATGAGCGCACAGAAGCTCAAAAGAGGAAAAGAGCCAGTTTTACTCAAACATCTGGTATTTATGGAATTCCAAAGGTGACCGTGGGTTGGAGGATGGAATCACCACCTCTCCAACCACACTGGTCCAAAGATCAATCAATCATTTCTCTCCACCCACAGAGAAATATGTAAACTATTCTATTTATACATGACATTGTGTGGGAATGCTGACTCTCAAATATGGAAACGTTATCAGAAGGCTAAAGAAGTTTTATGAGAACTTTAAAACTTTCAAAAGAACTATAAAATAAAACTTAACACTTTTAAAAATCAGGGCAGCAGTAAAGCAAAGGGGGAATGTCCTGGATGGGTGACACTCAAACCTGTGCTGCTGGCAGGGGACTGTCACCGGCTGTGAGGGCACTGCCAGGGGCTGGGCAGAAGGAATGAGGTGTTTTCTTGTGGCTGGGGGAGGTTTGTGTCCTCTTCTCCCACCCAAACTGCTGCCTGGGCTCTCGTCTGTGCAGAGCCAGGGGTTGGGCTGGGTCCCTGTGGGTCCCTCCCAACTCAGGGCGCTGTGTGGTTGTCCCCAGACATCGACGAGTGCACCATCACCAACGGGGGCTGTGACACCCACTGCTCCAACTCCGAGGGCAGCTACGAGTGCAGCTGCAGCGAAGGCTACGCCCTGATGCCAGACAAGAGGTCCTGTGCAGGTCAGTGGCCACCTTGGCTCTTGCAGGTGCTGGCCCAGGGACCTCTGTGTCCCCCCACTGTTGGCTCCGTGATGAGGGAGTCACATTTTTAAGTCCCTTCCAGAGAAAGGATTTTTCTGGATGGATGATTTTGCTTTGCACTGCCACGTCCAGCCGCTCACAATTTGGGATTTCCTCCTGCCCCTTCGTGCTCCAGCATTCACTGTGCTCACCTTGGCATGGTCTCCTCTCTGCAGATATTGATGAGTGTGAGGATAACCCCGACATCTGTGACGGGGGGCAGTGCACCAACATCCCCGGGGAGTACCGCTGCCTCTGCTTCGACGGCTTCATGGCATCCCTGGACATGAAGACCTGCATTGGTGAGGCCCTGGCTGTGCCCTGGCCGTGTCCCAGCTCTGCATGCTGTCCCCAGAGCCACACCGGGGTCCTCGGGGTGTCCCATGGCTGGTTTTGTCCTGCAGATGTGAACGAGTGCGACCTCAACCCCAACATCTGCCTGCACGGCGAGTGTGAGAACACCAAGGGCTCCTTCATCTGCCACTGCCAGCTGGGCTACTTCGTCAAGAAGGGAACCACGGGCTGCACAGGTGGGAGCTGGAGCTGGGGCTGCCAGTGAGAAAAAACAGGAAACCTCTCCCAGAGCTGCCCTGGAGAGAGCCCCATCCCGGGTGCTGTGGGGGGGGGTGCTGTGGGATGTGCTGGGCAGGCAGCGAGGGCCAGGAGCTCACCTGTTCCCAGGTGATGGCCGAGCCAGGAGCCTGCCCTTCCTCCTGCACGTTTGCCAGGGCTGAGCTCCTCAGGGTCCAACCCTGGGCAGCCTCTCCCCCAAAAGCCCTGGGAGCTCCAGGAGCCCAAACCCCGGCGCGGGATCACCCCAGGCTCATCCCTGGTGTGCTGGGAGAGCTGAGCTGTGCCAGCCCTGGTGTCCTTCCTCTGCAGACATCGATGAGTGTGAGATTGGGGCCCACAACTGTGACATGCACGCGTCCTGCATCAACGTCCCTGGCAGCTTCAAGTGCAAGTGTCGCTCGGGCTGGCTTGGGGACGGGCTCAAGTGCAATGGTGAGTGCTCACCCAGGGCAGGGGCATCCCTCTCCAGGTGTCCTGCAGGCACCTGGGGAAGCTGGGCTGAGCTTCCACTGGAGCAGCAGGAGATGGAGGGGTTCAGCCTGGAGAAAAGGAGGCTCAGGAGGGACCTCCTGGCTCTGCACAACTCCCTGACAGGAGGGGACAGCTGGGGGGGTCGGTTTAGGTTGGATACTGGGGAAATGTCTTCATGGAAATGTCCAGCCCTGGCCCGGTCACCATCCCTGGAGGGATTTAAAGCCATGCAGATGTGGTGACATGGTCAGTGGCTTAGCAAGGTCATGGCCACAGAGGCTGTCAGGGATTTGTTGAAGCCTCCAAGTGCCCTGACAGTCTCCTGGGCCATTTGTGTGCCCCTGCAGCTGCTCAGGCTCAGGGCAAAGGCATGAAAACATGTCCAAGGCCAGGCTGGATGGGGCTTGGAGCAACCTGGGCTAGTGGGAGGTGTCCCTGGGGGTGGAACTGGATGATCCTTAAGGTCCTTCCCACCCAAACCACTCTGTGGTTGCACAAAAAGTGAGTCCAGCTCATCCAGGAGCCCAAGGTCATTCCAGATTAGCCAGGCCAGGCACTGACAGGACGTTATCCATGCCTAGACCTGGATGAGTGTGCAACTGAGGAGCACAAGTGCAACCTGAACGCCAACTGTGTGAACACGCCCGGCTCCTACCGCTGCGCCTGCCGCGACGGCTTCAACGGCGACGGCTTCTCCTGCTCAGGTGAGCAGCAACAGGACTGGGACAGGCACCAGCCCCTGTCTTGGTTTGAACAGACAAGTGTCTGCTTAAGGAAGGCAGGAACCTCCCCTGAAATGGAAAATGTAAACCCCCTCCCTCCGAATTGTTATAATTTTGAAATTGAAAGGCTCTCAGGCAAAGATATGGGAGCAGGAATAACAGTTCTGCACTAGGAAAGCTGAAAATACAAATGTAATAGTACAGACAAACAAAAAAAACCTACTGAGACAGTCAGAACACGACTTGGCACGCTGTGGGTCAGGGTGGTGGCAGCAGTCCCATTCCATGGTGGCTCAGCCCTCCTGCAGTGCCAGCTGTGCTTCTGCTGGAGCAGGATCCTGGACAAGGCTGGAGTTTTCCTCTGAAGCTCCAGGGGTGGTGTGGATAGGCCTGGGCTTCCTCTGGGAATGCAGTGGGGCAGAAAGCTGCTCCTCTGGGAATGCAGTGGGCAAAGGCTGCTGTGGCGTTCCAAACCTCAGATTGTATCCAGGTAGGAATGCTTGGCTCCTCCCCCTGGGCGGAGCATCTCCCCGTGGGATGATGGAATTTTATCAGCCATGCAGTGAGACTCAATGGCCCATGAACAGAAGATAATTCATAGTTAATAGTTAATAATTAATGGCCCATGAACAGAAGATAATTAATAGTTAATAGTTAATAATGAATGGCCCATGAACAGAAGATAATTAATAGTTAAAAGTTAATAATTAATGGCCCATGAACAGAAGAGATCCCCTGGAGGGAGGATTGGTTTGTGGGAGAGATAAAGAAAACTGCCCAATGAACAGCAGAGAACTGCCCCAGCTCTGGCAGATGGCAATAGAATGCACACTTACCTTTCAGAGGACAGCCCCTCTGAGCCCGCAGCCTTTTTGGTTCCCCAAAGCACAGGGCAGCCCGGTCTGTGCCACAGACACCTCCAGAGGGATCCAGCACCTCCTCACAGGTGTTTGGGGAGGCTCAGGGCCTTGACAGGAACTGCAGCCTCCCAGCAGTGGGTGGGCACAGGCTCCTGGTGTCCCCTGGGCTGGCTGAGGGCAGCCCCCAGCCCTGTGTGGACACTGTCCCTCGCTGCAGACGTGGATGAGTGCGCAGACAACGTGAACCTGTGCGAGAACGGGCAGTGCCTCAACGCCCCCGGCGGGTACCGCTGCGAGTGCGAGATGGGCTTCAACCCCACCGAGGACAGCAAGGCCTGCCAGGGTGAGTGCCCGGGCTCTGACCCCCTCCTGGCCTTCTCTGTCCTCTGCTGTCACCTCCTGGTCCAGTGCTGAGCCAGGCTGGCACCTGCTGGTGCCAGGCTCCCGAGGTGCCACCTCTGCCACTGGCAGCGGTCGGTCCCCAGCCTTCAGAGAGGTTGGGCTGAGCCTGGATTCCTGCAAAATGGAAAACCAGGAGAACAGGGGTGAGGGGAGAGGGTGGGAGAGGGTGGTGCAGCCCAGCTCCCCCAGGAGATTGTCTCTAACGGCACCAGGAGTCCTGGGGTGGGTTGGTCACAGCTGGGCAGGAGGTGGGAGCAGGGGCAGCCTGTCCTGGCCCTCACCCTGCCACAGCTTGTCCCCAGCTGTCCCTGTTTTGCAGACATTGATGAGTGCACCTTCCAGAACATCTGTGTCTTTGGCACCTGCCAGAACCTGCCGGGGATGTTCCGCTGTGCCTGCGACGATGGATATGAGCTGGACAGGAGCGGGGGCAACTGCACAGGTCAGGGCTCCTGGGTCCCTGCTCTGGGCTCTGCTGGGCTCAGCTGGCCCCATCCATGGCAGCCTAAAAGCAATCCATGGTCCCTGTGGTGTCCTTGCTGCTGGGGTGGCCAGGAGGGACAGCTGGGTGTGTGAAATAATTTCCCCCACAGCCCCCTGGAGTTACAAGGCTAGCCCAGATCTGAGAGAGCTTTGGGGGAAATATTTCAGGGTTAAGGCAAAAGATTCCAAAAGAGGCTCTAACCCCCGATGTGGTCCAAGACGTTTATTCCATAGGAGGAAGAGGGAAAGAGAGAGAACCAGGAAGGAACAGGGCATTATCTAGACCCCTGTTCAGGAAGAGCCAATTGGCTCCCAGCCAGTTGGGTCCATAGAGGAAGGAAGGGTTAAATTAACATGGTTCCAGCTACAGGGGTCTCTGAGGTGGGGGGGAAAAACCATTCCCCAGAGTGATGCAACAGGTGTGGCTCTGCTGCTCCTCTGGGCAGGGTGCTGGGGGTGGCACAGGGCTGGGGGTGTTCTGGGGGGGCTTTGCCTCACATGAGGGGCACCGTGGGGTGGGGATACACCTGGGCACAGAGCTCAGGCTGGGCTGGGCTGTCCTGGCAGTGCTCCCCTTGACCTTCAGTGTCCATCTGTGCGTCCTTTCAGACATCAACGAGTGTGCAGACCCTGTGAACTGCATCAACGGGCTCTGTGTCAACACCCCTGGCAGCTACCTGTGCAACTGCCCCCAGGACTTCGAGCTGAACCCCACGGGGGTGGGCTGTGTGGGTGAGTGGCACCCCCCACCCAGACCCACCCTGGGGGTCCTTCTTGGTGGTCCTGTGTAGCTGGAACTGGACACAACGAGGGTGGCTGGCCCTGCCTGGCTGTCCCCCATGGGTTTAACCCTGCAGCAGCAGCACGTCCTGCTGAGTGTGCCCCACCTGGTGTCACTGTCACCACTGTGGGTGCCCCTCTTGTTGCAGCAATGTTGCTCTGGGGAAGCTCTGGAGATACTTTATTCCCTGTCAGTGTCCAAGGCCAGGTTGGAGCAGCCTGGGACAGTGGAAGGTGTCCCTGCCCATGGCCAGGATGATCCTTCAGGTCCCTTCAGCCCATTTGGGATTCCAAATGGAATCCCATTGGGATTCCACGATCCCACACAGCTCCCAGCACAGAGCCCCAGTAACCCACAATTTTTACTTATCCCTGGAAGATTTCACATTCCTTTGCAGCCCACGGCAGGGTGTGGAACGGGGTCACCTTTAAGGTCCCCTCCATCCCAAACCATTCCACCATTCCATGATTGCATTCCTCCTGCACCCCCAAGTTTTCCAGGAGAGGCTTCTTTGCTCAGCAGCCCTGTCTCTGTGCAGATACCCGGGTTGGGAATTGCTTCCTGGACACGCAGGACCGAGGGGATGGGGGCATCTCCTGCAGTGCTGAGATCGGCGTGGGGGTCACTCGGGCCTCCTGCTGCTGCTCCCTGGGCCGTGCCTGGGGCAATCCCTGCGAGCTCTGTCCTCCAGCCAACACCAGTGAGTGGGGAAAAGCTTGGGATGGACACGGGGTGGGAAGGAGGGAGGAGGGGCAGGGTCGCTTCCCGATGGAGTTTGGGATTTGCTGCTCCATCCAGGGAAAGGCAGAGGTGGTGTGGGGTCGGGGAGGCCAGGCTGCTGTGTCTGTGGGGTCCAGGTTGGGATCCTTCATTCCCAGGGAGGGAATGTGGAATCCCCCCGTTGAAGGGAGGGCAGGCTGTGGGATGGCTCAGTTGGCTCGGCAGGCGATGGGGATGGAGCTGCTCCATCTGAGCCCTGGCCACAGCCCCATGGCCTGTTCCTGCTGGCGTTCTCCTGGCTCTCCCCACCCCTCCTGCTTCACGGGAGCCCCTCAGCCCCCCTGCCTGCCTTTCTCCACAGCCGAGTACAAGACCTTGTGCCCTGGGGGAGAAGGGTTCCGGCCCAACCCCATCACTGTCATCCTGGAGGGTGAGTTATCCCTGTTCCCACGGCCCTTCCCGAGGGATGGGGTGCTGGGGGACCCCAGCCCTGTGGGGACACTCTGTGCCACGGCACTGGGTGCTGGGTGCCCGCTGACCACCAAGTGATGGGCACAAAGTGTGCCTCTCCTTGGCTGTGACCCAGAGCAGGGCTGGGCGTGGTGGGCTGAGCTCTCTGCAGCTGCGGGGGTGGCACAGGCAGTGAAAATGTCCCACTGCTGTCCCTCCTCAGACATTGACGAGTGCCAGGAGCTGCCAGGGCTGTGCCAGGGTGGGAACTGCGTCAACACCTTCGGCAGCTTCCAGTGCGAGTGTCCCCTGGGCTACTACCTCAACGAGGACACCCGGATCTGCGAGGGTACCGGGGACAGGGGGTGGGGACAGGGGGTGGCACCTGCTCCAGGGGCTGGGGACACGGGCGTGGCACCCTGTATGTGTGACAAGGCGGATGACCGTGTGTGCCAGAGCTGTGTGTGCGTCCCAGCTGCCCCCAGGAATGGTTGGGAGCATCCCTTCCCCTTTCCTTTCTCAATTCCCTCATCACAAACCTGTCCCCAGCCCGCTCCCTGTGCCAAACCCACCCATCCCTCGTGCCAAGCCTACCCCCACCCCTCCCCATGCCCTTCTCCACCTGTGCCAGGTGCTCTGACTCCTTTCTCCCACAGATATTGATGAGTGCTCTGCCCACATCGGGATCTGTGGCCCTGGCACCTGCTACAACACCCTGGGCAACTACACCTGCGTGTGCCCCCCCGAGTACATGCAGGTCAACGGGGGAAACAACTGCATGGGTACGGCTCTGGATCCATCTGGATTCACGGGGAGGGCTCAGATCCATGGGGAATGGTCCAGATTTGTGGGGAGGGGGCTCTTGGCACTGCCAAGGGGATGGAGCAGAAGTGCTGGAAACAGGGGCTGGGACTCAGAGCTGGATGTGGCACTCGGTGCTCTGCTCTGGGTGACACATCGGGCATGGCTTGGGCTCCCTTTGGAGGGCTTTCCTCCCGTTCCTGGGGCTGGCAGTGCCATTCCCAGGGCTGGCAGAGCCATTCCCAGGGCTGTCCCGAGCCTGGCACTGCCGTTGCAGACATGAGGAAGAGCGTTTGCTACCGCAACTACAACGACACCTGCGAGAACGAGCTGTCCTTCAACATGACCAAGAAGATGTGCTGCTGCTCCTACAACATTGGCAAGGCCTGGAACAAACCCTGCGAGCCCTGTCCCACCCCTGCCAGCCGTAAGTGCCCTCACGGGGTCCCTGTCCCACCCCTGCCAGCCGTAAGTGCCCTCACGGGGTCCCTGTCCCACCCCTGCCAGCCGTAAGTCCTTCCCGTGTGATCCCTGTCCCATCGATTTTCCCATTTTCCCATGAAATTTGGGGCATGGACACCAACAGAATAAATGGGGAGAAAGGAGAGCACTCTGGAGGTGACTCCAAGCACAGTGAGGGAGCCCCTGGTGCCTCTCAGACCCCAATTCCAGCACTCTTGGCCCTCACTGGGCACAGCCATGACCTCGGTGTTCCCTTTCCAGCCGAGTACCAGATCCTGTGTGGGAACCAAGCCCCCGGATTTATCATTGACATCCACACAGGGAAGCCCATTGGTGAGTAAATCCTGCATCCCCACGGGGCCAGAGCTGCTCCTGAGCCTCTGCTGTCATCCCATGGGAGCTTCACTTAGGGAATTAAAGATTAGGGCAAGGAGGAGAGGCTTGGCAGTGCCAGGAGGTGGGAGATTAATTAATCTTCTCTTCCTGGGAAGAAAGTGCAACAGGAGGGAGTTGGTGGTGGGTTGTGCTGGGACCCCAGAACCATCCCAGTATTCCAGTGACCCCCTGGGCTCCCCATTTCCAGCCTGGTCCCAGAGCTGAGCTGTTCCTGCAGGGACACACTCAGAGCAAGCAGGGGCCGTGTCCTGGGTGGAGCCTTCCCAAAACGTGCCAGCAATCCCGTGGAGCAGCCCAAGGCTGGCATGACCTGCAGGGTTCATTCTCCACCACCCAAGAGTTGCTTTCCTGGTGGCCCTTTCCCACTGATCCTCTGTGGGGAATGGGCAGCGTTCTCCCAGCACCTCCCAGCATTCCTGGGATGCAGAGGGGGGATGCTGATGTTGAGCATTCCTGGGATTCAGGGGTGGGATGCTGATGTTGAGGAGCATTCCCAGGACACTGGGGTGGGATGCTGATGTTGTGGAGCATTCCCAGAATGCAGAGGGGGATGCTGATGTTGTGGAGAATTCCCAGGATGCAGGGTTGGGATGCTGATGTTGAGCATTCCTGGGATTTAGGGGTGGGATGCTGATGCTGTGGAGCATTCCTGGGGTGCAAGGTTGGGATGCTGATGTTGAGGAGCATTCCTGGGATTCAGGGGTGGGATGCTGATGTTGAGCATTCCTGGGATTCAGGGGTGGGATGCTGATGCTGTGGAGCATTCCTGGCGTACAAGGTTGGGATGCTGATGTTGAGGAGCATTCCCGAGATGCAGAGTTGGGATGCTGATGCTGTGGGGAATTCCTGGGATTCAGGGGTGGGATGCTGATGTTGAGGAGCATTCCTGGGATTCAGGGGTGGGATGCTGATGCTGTGGAGCATTCCCGGGATGCCGGGCTGGGATGCTGATGTTGGATTGGTGCAGATATCGACGAGTGCAGTGAGATCCCAGCCATCTGCACCAACGGCGTCTGCATCAACCAGATCGGGAGCTTCCGCTGCGAGTGCCCCATCGGCTTCAGCTACAACAACATCCTGCTCATCTGCGAAGGTACCGCATCCCAGCGGGAATTCCGGCTCCTCCCGCCCCCGGGGCTGCCGGCAGCTCCACAGGGGGGGATTTTTGGGATGTCCTGCACAGCACCGGGAGTTGGGCTCCCTGATCCCGGCGCTCCTTCCCGAGCCGGGCTGTTCCCGCTGGGAGCAGCGATCCCAGCCCCGCCCCAGCCATTCCCGGATCCCCGCTGGATTTATGCCGGCGTTCCCGGTGCCATCCCAGCGTCCCGGTGGCCTCTGTCCCCGCAGACATCGACGAGTGCAGCAGCGGGGAGACGCTGTGCCAGCGGCACGCCGAGTGCGTCAACATCCCGGGCAGCTTCCGCTGCGAGTGCGCCACCGGATACCGCCTGTCCCCGGGGGGCGCCTGCGTGGGTAAGGGACACAGCTGGGCACAGCTGGGCACAGCTGGGCACAGCTGGGACACACCTGGGACACAGCTGGGACACACCTGGTCATACCTGAGCCATTCACACCTGAGAAACACAGCTGGGACACAGCTGGGCACAGCTGGGACACACCTGGGCACAGCTGGGACACAGCTGGGACACACCTGGGACACAGCTGGGACACAGCTGGGACACACCTGGGCATAGCTGGGCACAGCTGGGACACACCTGGGACACAGCTGGGATACACCTGGGACACACCTGATCACACCTGGGACACCTGGGACACAGCTGGGACACACCTGATCATACCTGAGCCATTCACACCTGAGAAACACACCTGGGCATGCCTGGGACATAGCTGGGACACAGCTGGGACACACCTGGAATGCGCCTGGGACACACCTGGGCACACCGGGGACACACCTGATCACACCTGGGACATAGCTGGGACACACCTGGTCATACCTGAGCCACTCACACCTGAGAAACACACCTGGGACACACCTGGGACACACTTGGGACACACTTGATCACACCTGGGAAATACACCCGGGACACACCTGGGCACTCCTGGTTATACCTGGAAAACACACCTGGGACATACCTTGTCATACCTGAGCCACTCACGTCTGAAAAACACTCCTGGACATACCTGGTCCACACTTGGTCACACCTGATCACACCTGGGACACACCTGATCACACCTGGGACCTGAGCACACACCTATAACACACCTGAGCACACACCTGATCACCCCCCCGACCTTTTTCCAGGATGACAGCACATAAATCTCGTTGTCTGTCAAGTCACCTCTCCAAAATGGTGGGTGGGGCTCTGCTGTCCCCACCTGTCCCCGCCCTGCCCCTCACCTGCACCCCCTCGGCTCCGTTTCAGGTCGCAACGAGTGCCAGGAGATCCCCAACGTGTGCAGCCACGGGGACTGCGTGGACACCGAGGGCAGCTACGTCTGCATCTGCCACAACGGCTTCAAGGCCACCGGGGAGCAGACCATGTGCATGGGTCAGTGTCACCTCCCGGTCAGTGTCACCCCTCTGGGTCAGTGTCACCCCTCTGGGTCAGTGTCACCTCCCGGTCAGTGTCACCCCTCTGGGTCAGTGCCACCCACCCTGGGTCAGTGTCACCTCCCGGTCAGTGTCACCCCTCTGGGTCAGTGTCACCCACCCCGGGTCAGTGCCACCCACCCTGGGTCAGTGTCACCCCTCTGGGTCAGTGTCACCCACCCCGGGTCAGTGTCACCCCTCTGGGTGAGTATCACTACCCCCAGTCATTGTCACCCACCTCAGGTCAGTGTCACCCCTCTGGGTCAGTGCCACCCCTCTGGGTCAGTGTCACCTCCCGGTCAGTGTCACCCACCCTGGGTCAGTGTCACCTCCCGGTCAGTGTCACCCCTCTGGGTCAGTGTCACCCCTCTGGGTCAGTGCCACCCACCCTGGGTCAGTGTAACTCCCCCCAGTCAGTGTCACCCGTCCCGGATCAGTGTCACCCACCCTGGGTCAGTGTCACCCCCCAGTCAGTGTCACCTCCCCAGTCAGTGTCAGCCATCCCAGGTCAGTGTCACCCGCCTGGGTCAGCGTCACTCCCTCCGGTCAGTGTCACCCACCCTGGGTCAGTGTCACCCACCCTGGGTCATTGTCACTCTCCAGGTCAGTGTCACTCGCCTGGTCAGTGTCACTCGCCTGGTCAGTGCCACCCCAGGAGGACACAAGTCCCTGACGCTCCAGGGTGCTGCCAAGGACAGCCGCGTGTCCTCCCAGGCTGTCCCCGTGCCCTGCAGCCACGTGGCCTCTCAGCTGTGCCCTTGTCCCCGCAGACATCGACGAGTGTGACCGGCAGCCCTGCGGCAACGGGACCTGCAAGAACACCGTGGGCTCCTACAACTGCCTGTGCTTCCCGGGCTTCGAGCTCACCCACAACAACGACTGCATGGGTGAGTCCCCGAGCCCTGGGGCCACCGGGGCCAGCCCTGCTGGCCGGGCTGGGGGTGGCTGGCTGTGCCACAGGTGACACCTGACACTCTTGCTCCCGTTTCCGCTGCTCTCGGTGCCGCAGACGTGGACGAGTGCTCGTCCCTGGTGGGGCAGGTGTGCAGGAACGGGCAGTGCATCAACAGCGTGGGCTCCTTCCAGTGCCTGTGCCAGGAGGGCTACGACCGCACCCCCGACGGCAAGAACTGTGTGGGTGAGTGGCCACCCCGGTGTCCACTGCAGTGACCACGCTCCTCTGGCCTGCCTGGTGCTGTCCATGTGGTCCCCAGGCTGGTCTCAGCAGTGGCATTCTCCAGAAGCACCCACAAGTCCCCCGGAAGCAAAGCCTGCTCATTGAAATGCCCACGGAGAGCTGGACTGGCCCTTCCCTGCCTCCATCTCCCTCCAGGCCTGTCCTCTCCGTGTGCTGGGGTGGGAGAAATTCCTGCCCATGCCCTAAAGTCGTACCAGGGATGCCCTGGGAACCATCCTGGAAATATTTCCCCTGTTACCTTTGGGGCAAGGCAGGGCCTGGTGCACCCCTAGGTGCTCAGAACAGAGCCCAGACCCCACCCTTGGCTGTTTTCCCCTCTCCAGACATCAACGAGTGCGTGAGCCTGCCCGGGACCTGCTCCCCGGGCACCTGCCAGAACCTGGAGGGCTCCTTCCGCTGCATCTGCCCCCCTGGCTACGAGGTGCAGAACGACAACTGCATCGGTAAGGCCGGCTCCGTGCCCCCCGTCCCCCTCACAGCCCCTGCACACCCCAACCCCTCCTTCCCGAGGGGACCGGGGCACCCCAGGGGCACCAGCACCCCCAAATCCCTGCTGGGAGCCGGGCGAGCCCAGCTGCGCTGGCACGGGAGGCTCGGGGGTGTTGCTGTGCCCATTTTTCTGCGGGAGGGTTGTGAGGTGGGGCAGGGGTGGTGTCCACCCCCCTCAGCTGTTCTAATGACCCCTGTCTGGGTGTCCCTGCTGCTCCCAGACATCAACGAGTGCGAAGAGGAGCCCAACATCTGCCTCTTCGGGACGTGCACCAACACCCCCGGCAGCTTCCAGTGCGTGTGTCCCCCGGGCTTTGTGCTGTCCGACAACGGCCGCCGCTGCTTCGGTCAGTGCAGCCGCTCCTGGGCGGGAGGGAGCAGAATTCCCGGGAATCTCCCTGACCTTGGCACGTCCCCATCCTCCCCCAGACACTCGCCAGAGCTTCTGCTTCACTCGCTTCGACAACGGGAAGTGCTCCGTGCCCAAGGCCTTCAACACCACCAAGGCTCGGTGCTGCTGCAGCAAAATGCCCGGGGAGGGATGGGGAGACCCCTGCGAGCTGTGCCCGCAGGAGGGGAACGGTAGGAAGGGGATGGGGTGGGGGTGTCCCTGCGGGGAGGTGGGAGTGTCCCCAGGGGAGCAGTCATGGGGGTGTCCCCATGGGAGCAGCATTGGGTGTGTCCCCATGGAGAGATGGGTGTGTCCCCATGGAAGAGATGGGTGTGTTCCCATGGGAGAGATGGGTGTGTCCCCATGGGAGCAGCATTGGGTGTGTCCCCATGGAGAGATGGGTGTGTCCCCATGGGAGCAGTGGTGGGTGTGTCCCCATGGAAGAAGTGTGGGTGTGTCCCCATAGGAGCAGTGGGGGTGTCCCCATGGGAGCAGTGATGGGTGTGTCCCCATGGGAGAGGGATGGGTGTGTCCCCATGGAGAGATGGGTGTGTCCCCACGGTAGTTCCAGAAGCCTCCAAAGCCCATTTCAGCTGCTGGGAGCAGAATCCCTGCAGCACATCCCACTCTTCTGCTCTTTTCATTCCCACTTTCCTGCTCTTTTCCAGTTGCCTTCCAGGAGCTGTGTCCGTACGGCCACGGGGCCATCCCAGGCCCGGGTGACACCAGGGAAGGTGAGGCTGTGTGGAGGGTTCACCAGAACTTTGTGCTGGGGGGTTGTTTGGAATTGACCAGACCTGGGCTGCTGGAGGGCAGGGTGGGATCCTGGGGGCACACGGGACTGGGCACCCCCAAACTGCTCACCAGGGATTCATCCCTCAGCTCTGGAGAGGGAACACCTGAAACTCCCAGGATCCCCTGAGCATCCCCTGGCAGTCCTGAGAGGACAGGGCTGTTTGTGGTCGTGTGAAGCTTCATTTTCCATTTCCAGATGTGAACGAGTGCTCGGAGAACCTGGGTGTGTGCATCAACGGCGCCTGCATCAACACCGACGGCTCCTTCCGCTGCGAGTGCCCCTTCGGCTACAACCTGGACTACACCGGGGTCAACTGCGTGGGTGAGGCTCTGGGGGTTCTGTGGGGTCTGTGGGGGTGCCCTGCTCCCTCCTGCTCCGTCCCCCTCACTCCAGAGGGGATGGATTGGTGTGTGCACGTGCAGGGAGGGCATCGCCGCTCCCCCGCCCCTTCCCTTCCATCCCGGCTCTGCTGGGACGCTTGGAATGCTCTGCCTGCAAGAGCCCAGCCCTTCCTCCTCCTCCTCCTCCTCCTCCTCACGCTGCTGTGTTCCCCAGATACGGATGAGTGCTCCATTGGCAATCCCTGTGGGAATGGCACCTGCACCAACGTGGTGGGAGGCTTCGAGTGCGCCTGCGACGAGGGCTTTGAGCCAGGGCCAATGATGACGTGTGAAGGTAATGACCTGGGGGACAGCCCCTTGATTGCCACCACGCTGGGCTCTGTGGGACCCCCTGGTCCCTCTCTGGGCCATCCCCTTGATTGCCACCACGCTGGGCTCTGTGGGACCCCCTGGTCCCTCTCTGGACCAGCCCCTTGATTGCCACGCTGGGCTCTGTGGGACCCCTGGTCCCTGGGCCAGCCCCCCATGGATGGTGTGGAAAAGCTGCATGAGGCCCCTCTCCACACTGGGCTCCTCCAGCTCCCTCTGGAGCCCAGGAGGAGGCCTGGAGCCCTGGCTGGGCACAGGAGCTGCCTCCCCAAGGACCAGCAGCCCACTCCCACCAAAGCTGCTGGGACACCAGGGGTCTGTCCCTCTGCAAGGGCAGACCACAGCAGGAGGCTTTGGTGGAACAAAGCTCTCGTGGGGTGGATGCCCAGGGAGGGTGGGAGTGCCCTGGGGAGCTCCTGCCCCTGCTGAGGGCACCCAGGTGAGTTCTGTCCTCTCCTCCCTGCAGACATCAACGAGTGCTCCCTGAACCCCCTGCTCTGCGCCTTCCGCTGCATCAACACCTTCGGCTCCTACGAGTGCACCTGCCCCTCTGGGTACGCCCTGCGGGAGGACAGGAGGATGTGCAGAGGTAAAACCCCTTCTGCAGCCACCAGGGCATGGCCCAAACTGTCCCCAGCCCCTGCACTTGGCCAGGTGTGCACAGGGAAGGTGGGAATTCTGCGCTGGCTTTTCTCAACATTACCCGCCTCGGTGTCCTGCTGGCAGGACAGGATTCTTCCCTGGGAGGGTGGGGAGGTTTCCCAAATCCCCTGGATCCCTGCAAGTGTCCAAGGCCAGGCTGGACAGGGCTTAGAGCAGCTTGGGACAGTGGAAGGTGTCCCTGCCATGGCAGGGGTGGAATTGGATGAGTTTCAAAGTCCCTTCCAGCCCAACTCATTCCGTGGCATTTTTTAACCTGTGTGCCAGCCAGCCTGGCCCGAGGCTGCAGGGATGGATGGGGCAGTGCAGGGGTGGCAGAGCTGGGCTGGCAGGGCTGGCAGGGGCTCTGATGGGTCTCGTTGCAGATCTGGACGAGTGTGCAGAGGGGCTGCACGACTGCGAGTCCCGGGGGATGCTCTGCAAGAACCTCATCGGCACCTTCATGTGCATCTGCCCTCCTGGCATGCAGCGCAGGCCCGATGGCGAGGGGTGCACAGGTACCAGGGCAGCCTGGGGCATTCCTGGGGCACAGACAGGAGTGTTCCTCTCTGAGGGATCATCCACGGAGCTGTGCTTTACATCCCTCTTTGCTTTACATCCCTCTTTGCTTTACATCCTTCTTTGCTTTACATCCTTCTTTGCTTTACATCCTTCTTTATTTTACATCCCTCTTTGCTTTACATCCTTCTTTGCTTTACATCCTTCTTTGCTTTACATCCTTCTTTATTTTACATCCCTCTTCTCTTTACATCCTTCTTCTCTTTACATCCTTCTTCTCTTTACATCCTTCTTCTCTTTACATCCTTCTTCGCTTTACATCCTTCTTTGCTTTACATCCTTCTTTGTTTTACATCCTCAGGCTCCTCCCTGGGCTTTCCCACATGTCACAACTTCCTGATTGTCCCAAAAGGACACACAAAACCTCTCTCCAACCCTGCACCCGTGTGTCACCCCCAGGGGTGACACAGCCCTGGGCCATGTGTCCTTGCCTTTGAGTTTTCCCGGGTGTTCCAAGCTGCTTTTGGAATGGGTAGGGATGAACAACCCAGAGCTGCACAGGACAGAGACAGCTCCAACCCAATCCAACCCAACCCAATCCAACCCAGCCCAATCCAATCCAATCCAAATCCAACCCAACCCAGCCCAATCCAATCCAATCCAAATCCAACCCAACCCAGCCCAATCCAATCCAATCCAATCCAATTCAATCCAATCCAGCCCAACCCAACCCGATCCAACCCAATCCAACCCAATCCAGTCCAACCCAATCCATTCCAACCCAATCCAACCCAATCCAACCCAATCCAAACCAATCCAACCCAACCCAATCCAATCCAACCCAACCCAACCCAACCCAATCCAACCCAACCCAACCCAATCCAATCCAATCCAACCCAAACCAATCCAATCCAATCCAAATCCAACCCAACCCAATCCAACCCAACCCAACCCAATCCCAGCAGCAGCTGCAGCACGGGCAAGCCAGGGAAGCTGAATTCTGGCCACCCTGCTCTGTGAGAGGTCTGGGATGGGTGGATGTTTTCCCCAGGGCAGGTGGAGGTTCCTCCCAGCTGCCCAGCGACACGGAAGGGATCCTCAGGGGCTCAGCTCCAAAGGGAGCGGGAAGCCGGGAAGGTTTGTGCCTGGCCTCAGCAGGGCTGTGTGTGGTGCCTCCCTGGCAGATGAGAACGAGTGCCGGACCAAGCCCGGGATCTGCCCCAACGGGCGCTGCGTGAACACGGCCGGCAGTTACCGCTGCGACTGCAACGAAGGCTTCGAAGTCAGTCCCTCGGGCACGGAGTGCATCGGTAATGCCCGGCCTGGGCTGCTGCAGCGCCCCCTCGGCAGCACAGGCAGCTTTTTGGGTTGGATTTTGGGCTTAATTTTAAGGAATCCCTCTGGCCTTCTGAGGTTTAAGGACGGCAGAGCAGCTCTATTATAGAATGAGTTCAGAGGGGCTCAGAGAGAGGGAAGGGACTCGGGACAAGGACACAGGGAATGGCTTCCTGCTGATAGATGGGATACTGGGGAGGAATTGTTCCCTGGGAGGGTGGGGAAGGTGCCCAGAGAAGCTGTAGCTGCCCCTGGATCCCTGGAAATGTCCAAGACCAGGTTGGACGGGGCTTGGGGCACCCTGGGACAGTGGGAGGTGTCCCTGCCCACAGCAGGGATGTCACTGGGTGGGTTTAAGGTCCCTTCAACCCAAACCGCTCTGGGATCCTTTGCTCCTGAGCAGGAAAGTTGTCAGAGCATCACCTTTATCCACCCTGCTCCATTCCCCCTGGTGCTGGCACTGCCTCAGAACCTGGATTTGTGTCCCCTTTCTGTGCCCAGACACCCGCCAGGGCTTCTGCTTCACGGAGGTGCTGCAGACCATGTGCCAGATGTCCTCCACCAACCGCAACCTGGTCACCAAGTCCGAGTGCTGCTGCAACAGCGGGCGCAGCTGGGGCCCCCAGTGCGAGCTCTGCCCCCTGCCTGGCACTGCCCACTACAAGAAGATGTGTCCCCACGGCCCCGGGTACTCCACAGATGGCAGAGGTGAGTGGGGCAGGGGTGGGCACAGGGAGAACCCCCCCAGAGCAGACAAGGAGCCTCTGCAGTGTTCCCTGGCTCTCTGGGAGAATCCAGCCTGCCCTGGTGTCGTGGGGTGAGATCAGCCCTGACCTAGCCTTGGATTTCTGGCTTAATTTTAAGGAATCCCTCTGGCCTTTTGAGGTTTAAGCATGGCAGATCGGGTCTATTATAGAATGAGTTATTTATTAACAAAGGAGATAAAAGATCTTAATCAGAATTACTTATTGCACAGTGTAAAATGGAAAGAACTGCTGGGAGATGACAGCAGAACATAAACTGTGCAGATATCGAGGTGCTAAAGCTGGCAAAAGGAATTGGATTGATCAAGAGCCAAATGTAACTTAGCATGGAAATGATGATAATTTAACAGAGTCCTCCATCCCCGCTCTGGGGAGAAGCCCCACGCATCTCCAGGGAATGTACAGAAGATTTCTGCTTTGTGAAAGCTCAGCCAGAAATCCAGTTTATCTTCCCAGCTCCCACTTTAACAGGGGGATGTTTATTAGTTGGGAGCTGCCAGACCGCAGCGCCAAAATAACTCCAAGACGCTTGTGCTGTGTGAATTATCTGATAACCAACCACCAGATAAGCTTTTTTGGGGTGGGGGGGTGAGCTGCCCTGGCACTGACAGCTCCTCCTGTCCCTCCCTCCCTCCTGAACTGCGGTGAAAAAAATCAAGACCCCACAATTCCAATAGATTTGTAGGGCACGGTATGTTTTTTTATTACAGCGCCGGGCACACGCCAGGATTTCCCTTCAAAGGGCGTGCGCACCCCTGAAAACTCCTGATCCTTTTTTATTACTCTAGCTAATTTACATATTCATAGAATTTCACAACAGGTTCGTGGATATTCATTCTTCTGATTTCACGTTACACTTACAGCTAGTTACACTTGTACTCAGTTTTTGTCAGAAAGTACAGAGAGAACTCTTGGGTCACTGCGCTGTCTGTTTCAAGGTCTGAAGAGTCTTTCTTATCTCTTCAGCTTGGAAATTTGTATTCTTTCTCCTCAGCTGGGGCAGTTTCGCTGGTGCCGCAGTTACCAGACTAAACAGCATGTTTTACTTGTGCCAGCAAGCTCAGAGCGGCACGTTTCACCCAGATCCACATGGCTTTCTGGCCTGTTAAATTTTCACTCTGTCTCGCTGCACAGACATCGACGAGTGCAAGGTGCTGCCCAACCTGTGCAGGAACGGGCAGTGCATCAACAGCATCGGCTCCTTCCGCTGCCACTGCCGGCTCGGCTACACCCCGGACATCACGGGCACCGCCTGCCAGGGTGAGCCAGTGTCCTGCCTTGACTGCACGATGCTTTCATCCCCAGTCGTCTCTTCTGTTTATGCTGAATAATAAGTTTTGTGCCTTTAAGACTTGTAGAACGCTCACTAAACTCAAAAGCGTTCAACTAACACTGAACGTTACAAAAAAAAAAAAACCAAAAAAACAAAAAAAAAAACCCCAAAACTGTACCTCTACACGATTCATAAATAATAACCAATACTCTATAAAAATAACTAAAAAAAGGTTTAAAAAACTAATTAACAACATTAAAAAAAACAATTTAAACTGCTAATAAATAAAAAACATTACTAGTGAAATAAAAAAGCTACCTATAAAAATTCATCATATAAATACCATATCCCCAAAAACAAAACCAATAAAAATCACCAAAACTATCAACGAATAAATCAAACTACAGAAATAAAAATATCAAAAATAAACTTAAATTAACAACACAAAAAAAATTATTCCTAACACAATAAACCCATAGTACCTCAAACCATCAAAATAAAAATACCACTTTTAAATGAACACAAAACCAAAAAAATAAATTTAACCAAAACCAGTATTTCTCAACTTATCCATAATTATAAAACATATACTACCATCAAACAAACCAAACAAATAAAACCCCTAGAATATAATAAACAACAATCCAAATACAAATATTAAAAAACCTAACAAATTTAACTACATCACACTACCCCAAACACGCCAAAACAAACATTGCATACTCACAATAATAAAAACCACCACAAAATAATTAAAAACCTTCCCTGTACCTCATACTACAACCCATAACAGCGTTCTAAACCTTAAAAACCAAATCCTTTAAAAGCACCAGGCACCCTGCAGGGCCCCGGCATCCTCGGGCTTCCCTCCCCGGTCTTTATCCCCGCCCGGGACCCGCCCTTCCCTCGGCTCCTCGGGAGTTGTGGGTCCGTGCGGGGCTCTGGATGCTCTGTTCACCTCCACGTCCTTTTTTAACTCCTCAAAAATGAGCTCCTTGTCTTCCCCGAACCCGGGAGTCACAGGGGTTGGGCAAGGACTGGGATCCTGAGCTGAAATCCGGGAGCTGCCGACCCCCCCCCAGCCCCAGGCAGCACAGCTGGTTCCAGCTGAGCGCCGTGCTGGGAATCCAGATGTTGGCATAAAAGGCACCTCTGGAATCACAGCTTGCTCTCAGCAGGATTTGTCCCACATTTGTTGTGCTGGCTCGAACTGAGCTGCTCCCCCCCAAAGCCCTTGGCTCTGCTCAGCTGCTTCCTGGAGAGTGAAAATGGGGTGTTTATCCAGGAATGCCAGAATCCATGGGGATATCTCACCCCTGAGCACAAAACCTGGCATCACCTTGCGTTCGGGAGCCCCTGAGTGGGCTGGGGGGTCCAAGGCGTGGAGGGGACCCTGCCCAGCAGCACAACCTGATGTGTTCTGTCCCTGGAGTGCAGATCTGGACGAGTGTAACCAGTCCCCAAAGCCCTGCAACTTCATCTGCAAGAACACCGAGGGCAGCTACCAGTGCTCCTGCCCCCGGGGCTACATCCTGCAGGAGGATGGCAAGATCTGCAAAGGTACAGAGGCAGGAGGAGGGGCAGGGAGCTGCCTGCCCCTGGCAGCTGGGGGAGAAGGGACAGGGCAGCCAGACATGGAAAAATGTCAGCAGAAAGACGTGGGAAGAGGTGCCACGCTGGGCTGGTGCGTGAGGGTTTCACCCTTCCGCGCTCCAGGCGTGGCTCATCGGGGAAAAAAATGCTCCTGGCTCTTTCCCGGAGACTGCACAGCACATCCTGAGCTCCAGGGAGCTCAGAGGGATGTCCCCTGCACGTGGGCTGTGCCTGGCATTGTCACCGGCCAGGCTGGGGCTGTGCCCACCCACCCCCAGCGCTGAGGCACCACGGTGTGAGGAGCCTGGCCTAAGGATCTGGGAGAATCTGGGATTTGTGACTTGCAGGAGAGGCAGGGGGAGCATCCCTGCATCTTCCAGATGTGTCTGTGCTACCCTGAGGTGGGGACAGGCTTGTCCTTCCCCTGTGGGAACTTCAGGGCTGCTGCTTCTGTGCATCCACAGGGACACTGAGGTGTCACAGCCTCAGTGGGATAAACTGAGACCTTTTCCTTGTTCCCCCAGACTTGGATGAGTGTTCCACCAAGCAGCACAACTGCCAGTTCCTCTGTGTCAACGTCATCGGGGGCTTCAACTGCAAGTGCCCCCCTGGCTTCACCCAGCACCACTCGTCCTGCATTGGTGAGTGCAGAATCCCTGCCCTGCACATTCCCATGGAGCAGCTCTGGCTCAGGAGAGGCTTCCCAGCCCCCAAAGTCCCCAAACTGAAGCCCTGCCCCTCTCCAGTCACCCTGGAAGTGTCTGCATTGTCCCCTCTGCTGCTCAGCCTGGGCTCTGCCCCACCGTCTGAGGTGGCCACAGGGCCAGGGATGGACTTTCAGGTGGTCAGGGATGGATTTCCAGGTGGTCAGGGATGGATTTCCAGGTGGTCACGGATGGATTTCCAAGTGGATTTTCAAGTGGCATGGGATGGATGTCCAGGGATGGATTTCCAGGTGGTCAGGGATGGATTTCCAGGTGGATTTCAAGTGGCATGGGATGGATGTCCAGGGATGGACTTTCAGGTGGTCAGGGATGGATTTCCAAGTGGTCAGGGATGGATTTCCAGGTGGATTTTCAAGTGGCATGGGATGGATGTCCAGGGATGGATTTCCAGGTGGTCAGGGATGGATTTCCAGGTGGATTTCAAGTGGCATGGGATGGATGTCCAGGGATGGACTTTCAGGTGGTCAGGGATGGATTTCCAAGTGGTCAGGGATGGATTTCCAGGTGGATTTTCAAGTGGCATGGGATGGATGTCCAGGGATGGATTTCCAGGTGGTCAGGGATGGATTTCCAGATGGATTTCCAGGTGTCATGGGATGGATGTCCAGGGATGGACTTTCAGGTGGTCAGGGATGGATTTCCAAGTGGTCAGGGATGGGTTTCCAGGTGGATTTCTAGTGATGGACTTTCAGTTAGTCAGGGATGGATTTCCAGGTGGCCAGGGATGGACCCTCAGGTGGTCAGGGATGGACTCTCAGGTAGTCAGGGGTGGATTTCCAGTTGGCCAGGGATGGACCCTCAGGTGGTCAGGGATGGGATTCCAGATGGCCACAAAGCCCTCCTGGTGTTTTGCAGACAACAACGAGTGCACGGCTCAGCCCTCCCTGTGTGGAGCCAAGGGGCAGTGCCTGAACACCCCGGGCAGCTACAACTGCGAGTGCCAGAAGGGATTTTCCCTGGACAGCTCCGGGGTCAACTGCGAAGGTGGGGCTGGGGCTCCAGGGAGCTTCATGGGGAGGAATCCTGAGGCTCTCTGAAGAGCCTCAGTCCAGATGGGAACTCAAGGAATGCTTGGACAACGCTCTCAGGGACGGGGTGGGGTTGTTGGGGGGGGGGGTCTGGGCAGGGCTGGGGGTTGGACTTGGCTGATCCTTGGGGAAGGGAATGGAGCCATATTCCAGCAGGAGAGATGTCAGCCTGAAGCAGAGCAGAGCTGGGGAGGCCTCAGCTGGAGCCAGGGACCATCCCAGCAGGGCTGACTGGGAACCAGGGGTGTCACTGAACTGCAGCTGTCACTGCAGAGCCAGAATGAGGCACAGGAGCAGCCTGGAGGGTGCCAGGCGGGTCCCTGAGCCCGCAGCAGGGCCAGGGGACAGTGTCTCACCTCCCTGTGTGTCCCTTGGGTGCAGATGTGGACGAGTGTGACGGGAACCACCGGTGCCAGCACGGCTGCCAGAACGTGCTCGGGGGCTACCGCTGCGGCTGCCCCCAGGGCTACGTGCAGCACTACCAGTGGAACCAGTGCGTGGGTGAGTGGGGGGACACACCTGGGGAGGTGTCCCCTGCCTGGGGGAGGTGTGCCTGTACTTGTGGGGTGCATTCTGTACCTGTGGGGTGTGTCCTGTACCTGAGGGAGGTGTCCCATACCTGTGGGGTGTATCCTGTACCCGTGGAATGTACCCTGTACCTATAGGATATATCCTGTACCTGTGGGGTGCACCCTGTACTTGTGGGGTGTATCCTGTGCCTATAGGATATATCCTGTACCTGTGGAATGCACCCTGTACCTATAGGATGTATCCTGTACCTGTGGGGTGTATCCTGTACCCGTGGAATGCACCCTGTACCTATAGGATATATCCTGTACCTGTGGGGTGCACCCTGTACCTGTGGGGTGTATCCTGTACCCGTGGAATGCACCCTGTACCTATGGGAGGCATTCTGTACCTGTGGGGTGCATCCTGTACCCACGGGAGTTACCCTGTACCTGTGGGGGACATTCTGTACCTGTGGGGTGTATCCTGTACCTGTGGGATGCACCCTGTACCTATGGGATGTATCCTGTACCTGTGGGATGCACCCTGTACCTATGGGATGTATCCTGTATCTGTGGGGTGTATCCTGTACCCATGGGGTGCACCCTGTACCTGTGGGGTGCACCCTGTACCTGTGGGATGCACCCTGTACCTATGGGATGTATCCTGTACCTGTGGGATGCACCCTGTACCTATGGGATGTATTCTGTATCTGTGGGATGCACCCTGTACCTATGGGATGTATCCTGTATCTGTGGGGTGTATCCTGTACCTGTGGGATGCACCCTGTACCTATGGGATGTATCCTGTATCTCTGGGATGTATCCTGTACCTGTGGGATGCACCCTGTACCTGTGGGATGTATCCTGTACCCATGGGGTGCACCCTGTACCTGTGGGATGTATCCTGTATCTCTGGGATGTATCCTGTACCCGTGGAGTGCACCCTGTACCTGTGGGATGTATCCTGTACCCATGGGGTGCACCCTGTACCCATGGGGGACATCCTCGCTGATTCCATGACTCCACCATTCTGCCATTCCATGGTTCCGTGCAGATGAGAACGAGTGCTCCAGCCCCTCAGCCTGTGGCTCTGCCTCCTGCTACAACACCCTGGGCAGCTTCAAGTGCGTTTGTCCCTCGGGCTTCGACTTCGACCAGGCCTTCGGGGGCTGCCAGGACGTGGACGAGTGCTCGGCCGGGGGCAGCCCCTGCAGCTACGGCTGCTCCAACACGGACGGGGGCTACCTGTGCGGCTGCCCCGGGGGCTACTTCCGAGCAGGACAGGGGTAAGGAGTGCCCAGAGGGGCCTTCCCAGCTGGGAATTGCGGGGGGATGCGGGACAGGGAGCCCTCAGCTTCTCCTCGCCCGTCCCTGATGCTGTTGAGCCAGGGATGGGTGAAATGACCTCGTATGATTTTAGAAGTCAAACGAGCGTTTATTCAAAAGTACATCTCTCTTTTATAGAGAACATGGTGAAGGCTGATTCTATTGGTCTTAGAGTAAAAACATTTCACCTGATTGGCACACCAGACTTAGGCCAGTGTGGTAGAACATATCTATAAACATATAAACAATATGAACAAAAAACAATATGAAAAAAAAAACCAGCATCCCTGATGCTGTTGAGCCAGGGATGGGCGAAATGACTCGTATGATTTCAGAAGGCAAACGAGTGTTTGTTCAACATCTCTCTTTTATAGAGAACATCGTGAAGGCTGATTCTATTGGTCTTAGAGTAAAAAGACCACCAGACTTAGGCCAGTGTGGTAGAACATATCTATAAACAATATGAAAAAAACCACAAGATAATATTGTTTTACATTCCTCCCGGACTTTTTCTCGGGCTTAGCCCAGCAGAAATCTTTCTCTTTTTCTCTCTGACTGATCTGAGAGTATCCACACGTCCCAAGAGCCTCATGCCAGCAGCGCCGCCTGCCTCTCGTCCCTGATCCCAGGGATGCCAGTAGATGCTCTGTAGATACACCAGTGCATTAATTAATCTGTTAATTAACGAAATCACCTTGTTGTGGTCTCTCTTGGGCACGTCCTCTGCCACACCCACACGTGTTTCCCACACGGAGAACCCGGCTGTGGTGACATTTCCGTTGCATTCACGGATCTGAGCCGGCTCTCTCTGCTCTTCTGCCACCAGCCACTGCATTTCTGGCTTGGGATTTGGGAAGGGTCCCTACCTGCCTGCGCCCCAGGAGGAGGATGAGGACAACCTGCTGTCCCCCGAGACCTGCTACGAGTGCAAGATCAACGGGTACCCCAAGAGGGGCCGGCAGCGGCGCAGCGTCAACGGCACAGAGAGGCACCAGGTGAGAAATCCAGGGCATCCTGGAGGGGCTGGAGCAAGGCAGGAGCTGGATCCCTTCAGGAATAGAGGCCTGGAGTGGATCCCATTCCCTCAGTCCAGGCAGAGCCAGCAGCTCATCCATATCTGCCCAGGTTTGGCATCCCCAAACCCTTCTTGTGAAACCAAGGAATAAAGCCCACGTTTCCCATCCCTGGAAGTGTCCAAGGCCAGGCTGGACAGGGCTTGGAGCAACCTGGGATAGTGGGAGGTGTCCCAAGGGGCTGGAACAAGACTTTTTAATGTCCCTTTCAACCCAAACCATTCCATGGTGCTGCTCCTCAGAGGGAGTTCTGGCCTCTGTCCAAAACTCTCCTGGGAATTTCACAGCCCTGGGCAGGAGAGGTCGTTTTAGGGCTTGGAAGGAGAATGGTCCTGAAGTTATGGATCTTCCCCGGGGATGGGGGCTGTGTGCTGGGAGTTCAGTGCCAGAGGCACCACCAGCACACCAGGAAACCCAAAGCTGTCACTTCTCAGCGTTGATTTGGGGCTGAATTTCCCTAAACCAAACCCACCTTCCCCTGCCCCTGAGCTTCCCCTGCTCTGCCTGAATCCCACTCCCTGTTCCTCAGCAGGACCACGCTGTGAACTTGGCCAGCATGGACGTGGACGCGCCGCTGTCCATGACCCTGAACCTGTCGGAGCTGGCCCACAAGGAGCACATCCTGGAGCTGCTGCCGGCCGTGGAGCCGCTGGAGAACCGCGTGCGTTACACCATCTCCCAGGGCAACGAGGAGGGGCTGTTCCGCATCCACCACAAGGAGGGGCTCAGCTTCCTGCACCTGGGCCGCAAGAAAATCCTGCCGGGCACCTACCTGCTGGAGATCGTGAGCGTGGCGCTGCCCCGCCGGCGGGAACTGCACAAACTCGAGGCCAACAACCACCTCGACTACTTGGCGGGGGAGCTGGGCCAGGCACTGAGGATGAAGCTGCAGCTCCAGCTCTACTAAAGCCACGAGAGACCCCCCCCCAGTCCCACCCGACAGCGCAGCCCTGCCCCTCGCCACCCACCCCGGGAACAACGGGCTCCTCTCCTGCCACCGCCGCCGCCACCGCTGGGACAGCCGTGGGAAATGTCCTTGTAGGATCAGCCACCACCAGGACAGCCATGGGGAATGTCCCTGTGGGATCAGCCACCACCAGGACAGCCATGGGGAATGTCCTTGTAGGATCAGACCTGCTGGGACAGCCATGGGAAATGTCCTTATGGGATCAGCCACCACCAGGACAGCCATGAGGAATCTCCCTGTGGGATCAGCACCCAGACATGGGGAATGTCCCTGTGGGATCAGCACCCAGCCATGGGGAATGTCCTTGTAGGATCAGCCACCACCAGGACAGCCATGGGGAATGTCCCTGTGGGATCAGCACCTCTGGGGATGCTCTGCTCTGGGGTGCCTGAGCTGAGCCCAAAAGGACCAAGCCCGAGCCACAGCTCACAAAGCTCCCAAAAGCCAAAGATTCCAAGCTCCTGAGCAGGGACTCCCCTCCCTCTGCTCCCACCTCTCCCCCTTATCCAGGACACTCCGAGCTGGGGATCTGCCTGTTCTCCATGGCCACGTCCCGGGGAAGGTGAGGGGGGCTGGGGGCAGCTTTGGGGGGAGCTGTGGCTCCGTGTGGTGTCTGTGCATTTCCTGCTCCTCCTCTGCTCCTGTGGGTTCCTGGTGCTGCGGGAACCATCCCATCCCTGGCCTGTTTGAGCTCTGTATCCCTGTTTCTCCATGGCATCTGGGCCTTCGAGGGGAGTCCTCTGGTCTTTTTGGGGACTCCTCTGTCAAACAGAAAAGGCCACCCCTGAGCAAAGGGACAGTTCAGGTTGTCCCCTCCCATCCCAAAGCCGTGGGCAGGAGGGGAGGCAGGGGCATCCAGGACTTCCTTGGGCACAGAATCCTCGACTTGGGGTCACCCTGTCCATGATCCCCCAGCCAGGAGCATCTCTGGGAAAGGGGGGCTGGGGGTCCCTCCCCTCTGCTCGTGCCCTGCAGCTCGGTGACCCCAGGGTGACAGCCCCGATGGACATTCTGTGGTTAATGCAGACCAAAGGCCGTGAAAAGAGGGTGGAAAATCGGGATGAAGTGGCTGGAGGGCTCCGTGCTGCCCCACATTCCCTGTGCAGCCCCTTCTGGGGCTTCCCCTCCTCCCTGTCCCAGCTGATCCCTGCAGGGCCATTCCCTGGTTTTGTGTGAATCCTTCGCAGTTCTCCACCAGCCCCGCGCTCATTCCCGGGATAAAAAGTGCTGATTAATTCCTGGGATAATAAGTGCTGATTCTCGGGATAGAAGATGCTCATTTCTGGGATAAAAGGTGCTGAATCCGGGGGATAAAGAGTGCTGATTCCCGGGATGAAAGGTGCTCATTCCCGAAATAAAAGGTGCTCATTCCCGGGGTAAAAGATGTTCATTCCTGGGATAAAAGATGCTCATTCCCAGGATAAAAAGTGCTTATTCCCGGGATGAAAGGTGCTCATTCCCGGGATGAAAGATGCTCATTCCCAGAATAAAAGGTGCTCATTCCCAGGATAAAAGGTGCTCATTCCCGGGATAAAAATAATTTCATTCCCGGGATAAAAGATGCTCATTCCTGGAATAAAAGGTGCTTATTCCTGGGATAAAAGATGCTCATTCCTGGAATAAAAGGTGCTTATTCCTGGGATAAAAGATGCTCATTCCTGGAATAAAAGGTGCTTATTCCTGGGATAAAAGATGCTCATTCCCAGGATAAAAAGTGCTTATTCCCGGGATGAAAGGTGCTCATTCCTGGAATAAAAGGTGCTTATTCCTGGGATAAAAGATGCTCATTCCCAGGATAAAAAAAATGCTCATTCCCGGGATGAAAGGTGCTCATTCCCGGAATAAAAGGTGCTCATTCCCGGGATAACAGATGCTCATTCCCACGGAACTGCCTCATCCCCAGGCCCGAGGTGCTCGCAGCTCCTGGGAGCTGGTGCTGGTTCCTGGCCAGCGTTCTGCACTGTGTCCATCCACCCTCCCATATTTATGGAAAACCACCAAAGGAATGCTCGCTCGGTCCTGTCAGGAGTGCATTTTCCTGTAGCTTTACATTTTTTTTTTTTTTTTTGGAGGGGTGGGAATTTCTCCTGGTTCGAGGTGGGGGATGTGTGTGTTTACTGTATCGGGGCTCCAGGCAAACTTGAAAACTCTTCAAAGCAGCTCCAGACTCTGGATTTTACAAGAGTCCCAGAGCTCGTGACAGGATGGGTGGCCTGATGTTTGGGATTTTTTTTTTTTGGTTGGTTGGTTTTTTTTAATTATTATTTTTGGTTTGTTTTTTCCAACAGGTGCTTTTTTAAAAAAAAAAAAAAAAAAACCAAAATCCAAAAAGTATTAATAATAATAAATTAGCAGAGCTGGGTTTGTGTGCGTGTGTTGAGCCAAAGTCTCAAAGATCAAGGTTTCCTCTCCTCCTCTCTGGTGTGGTGTTTTGGTTTGTTTTTTGGGTGGTTTTTTTTTTTTTGGTTGGTTTCTTTTTTTTTTTTTTTAATTTGTTTTATATTGACATTTCTTGCTGGTTGGTTTTTTTGGGGGGAAGTGTTGAAACCCCAAACCTGTGCCCCTTGTCCCGCACAGAGAGGTGGCTCTTTGTGGAATTCCTTTTTTTTTTGTATCAGAAGCAACGGCAACAATAAAATTATTTTGGGTTAAGTGGGGCTGTGTCTTTGTGTGGGCACAGACTGGGGGGGACAGGGCCCTTCCAGCTCCAACCTGGAGCTTCCCTGGAGACAGAATTGGGATTGTCCAGCCTGGAGGAGGCTCCAGGGAGAGCTCAGAGCCCCTTCCAGGGCCTGAAGGGGCTCCAGGAGAGCTGGAGAGGGACAAGGGATGGAGGGACAGCACACAGGGAATGGCTTCAAACTGGAACAGGGGAATTTGGCTGGGATACTGGGAAGGAATTCCTGCCTGTGAGGGGCTGGGATGGAATTCCCAGAGCAGCTGTGGCTGCCCCTGGATCCCTGGCAGTGCCCAAGGCCAGGTTGGAGCAGCCTGGGGACAGCGGGAGGTGTCCCTGCCATGGCAGGGCTGGCACTGGGTGGGCTGGGCCGGGGTCGGGGCGATGGAGTCCGGCCCAGACGCTTCTTCCAGGCTGATATTCCCGGTTTTAGGAAGCTCTTCCCGGCTGCCAGCGCAGACGGAGCCCGGTGCCAGCAGAGGGCGGGCGGGACTGCGGCGCCCGCGGCCGGGAGGGAGCGGGGACAGCACCGGGCAGAGGGGACAGCACCGGGCAGAGGGGACAGCACCGGGCAGGGGGAAACAGGACCTCGGAGAGCCGGAAAATGTCCCTGGAGCAGCTCCGTGCCGGACCGTGCTGGGACAGGAGGCGGCCGGGCTGGGTCCCCATGTCCTGGGGGTCACTCCTGCAGCACCGGGCAGTGACCCCTCGCCTCCTCCTCCTCCTCCTCCTCCTCCAGGTCCGTGCTCGCTGTCACAGGAGGGACAGGGGCAGCCCCCAGGATTTGGGGAGGGTCCGGTTCCCCCCCACCCCGGGACGCATCACAGAGCGGAGCAGGAGCCGGCTGGGGTCGGCACGGTGCGGCTTTATTTCCATGGAGAGGGGCGAGGTTCTCCCCCCTCGGGCTCAAATCCCTTCGTACAAACCCTCCCGCTGCCCGCCACGGGCTTTGGCAGCCCTGTGGCCACCTGCAGCTCCCCTGCTCGCCCCTCTGGCCACTTCCAGAGCCCTGGGAGAGCCAGGGAAGGGCCGGACACCCCAGCGGGGATGCCCGTGGCAGCTGCCAGGCCCGTGCTGGCCGAGGAGCCTCTCCCGGGTGTTTTGGGGACCTTTGATCCATCCTGGTGTCCCCAGTCGGGCGGGCGTGCCCAGGACTGCCCCTCGCTCCATTGTCACCAGCTGGGCAGGGACAGGGCTGAGGGGACAGGGCTGGAGGCCAAGGGGGGGCTGCACAGAGGGGGGGGTCCCCACCCTGCCTTGCCTTTTGGGGGGCTCGGGGGTGGCGCACACGAGGAACAAAGCCAGCACTCGGGGCTGGTGCCGAGGAACCCCTGACGGACACAGCTCAGCTACAGGACACACACACACACGCACTGGAGCACGGGGGGCACTCCCGGGGGGGCACGGGGGGCACGAGGGGCCGGGGGTCAAAGCTCGGGTCTGGCACCGGGCAGAGCCCAGCCCAGGGACCCCGCGGGCCGAGGGCAGGTCCCGCCATGCCCCGTCCCGTCCCCTCCTGCCCCTCCGGGCGGTGCCCGGGGGCAAGAGGGGCAGCGGGGCCCACGTGGAGCCCGAGCCCTGCCCAAGCCCCGTCCCCCAACGTCCCGCGGGCTGCGGAGAGAACTGAAAAGTGCTTAGAAAAGAGAGAAACCCCTAGAAAACCTCCCCGGGGCCAGAGCCCCCCGCTCGCCCCCCCTGCCCGGAGCATCCCTGCGGGGCAACACCACGGAGGAAGGGGGAGCCGGGGCCGGGGCCAGCGCGGGGGCGGCACCCGGAGCTCGCCCCGGGCTCGCCCTCACACCAGGGCGTAGTCGAACTGGCCCCTCTCCAAGCCCTCCTTGTGGTCCGTCCAGGAGGAGGCGGGCATGCGGCTGTAGGGGTCCAGCAGGATGCGGAAGCAGCGCACCATCAGCATCACCAAGAACACCAGGAGGAAGATGACGAAGGCAAAGACAGTTTTCTGCTCGGCATCCATGCCCGCGGCGCCGGCGGGGTGCTCCACCAGGGACGGGGAGAGCAGTTCATAATCCATGGTGGATGCATCATTCATGGCAGAGGCCAGGGGCTCCAGGGCAGGGCGAGTTCGAGTGCCCCGGGGCAACCAACTTCAGCC
The DNA here is from genome assembly GCF_026979565.1 of Vidua chalybeata. Taxonomy (NCBI): domain Eukaryota; kingdom Metazoa; phylum Chordata; class Aves; order Passeriformes; family Viduidae; genus Vidua; species Vidua chalybeata. The sequence continues at coordinate 4,297,697 of NC_071556.1, read as the reverse complement.
TCCCGCTGTGCCCAGGCACCTGGAAAAGCGCCTATTCCATGGCCAACCCCTCGGGATCGGCTCCTGGGCGAGCCCAGAGCTCCTGGAGGGAAAAGCAGAGCCGGTGAGGGAGCAGGGATTGGATACGGGCATGGAGAGGTGATGAGGGAGGGAGAATTGGCCACGAGGAAAGCAGAGATGGTGAGGGAGGAGGAATTGGGTGTGGGGGAAGCAGAGATGGTGAGGGAGGAGGGATTGGACGTGGAAAAACAGATGGTGAAGGAGAAGGAATGGGATGTGGGGAAAGCAGGGATGGCTGGGGAGGAGGATACAGGCCCAGGAAGGGCAGGAGGTTCTCAGGGAGTTCTGGATTTCCTGGCAAGCTCAGGAAGCCACTCAGGAGGGCACAAGGCACGGGTGGGCAGCTCCAGGCACCGGTGCAGAGGTTGCTCCTCTGACCATGAATCCCCAGCAATCCCTGGAGAGGCCCAGGCCGGTGCTGAGGGACCCTTTGGAAGCCCAAATCCCAGGTAATCCCCACCAAAAAGGAGCTGTGGGGGCAGAGGGGATGCTCATGGGGGGGACCTGGCCTGGAGCTGTCCCAAGATGGACTCGAGGACGAGGAGGGCTCATTCCTGCTGGGGACTCGTGTCCAGCTGCTGCTTCCCAGAGCAGAGGGAGCTGATTCCCGACGGAGCAGGGGCACCCACCTGGCTGCAGCTGCGTGGGGACAGGAGCAGGGCCAGGCTGTGCCCACACAGCCCCGTCACCGAGGGAGCCTGGCCGGGGTCCGGCTGTCCAGGGCTTTGGGAGGCAAGGGAGAGGGACAGAGAGAACAGGGACAGGGTTAAAAGGGCTGTGGCCACTGCAGGGAGCACAGCAGCACAGCCCGGGACACCTCGGGAATTCCCAGCACTGGGGGAGCTCACCCAGGAGAAATCCACACCAAAGTCCCTGGAATATCCACACCATCCCCCCTGGAATATCCACACCAAAGTCCCTGGAATATCCACACCAATGTGCCTGGAATATCCACACACCAAGTCCCTTGAATATCCACATCAATATCCCTGCAATATCCACACCAACATTCCTGGGAGAACATCCATGACAACCTTGCTGGGAAAACATCCACGTCATCCTCCCTGGGAGAACATTGACACCACCCCCTCAGGAGAACATCCACACCATCCCCCCTGGAACATCCACACCAAATTCCCTGGAATATCCACATCAACATCCCTGCAATATCCACACCATCCCCCTGGAACATCCACACCATCCTCCCTGGAATATCCACATCAATATCTCTGGAACATCCACACCATCCCCCCTGGAACATCCACACCATCCCCCTGGAACATCCACACCATCCCCCTGGAACATCCACACCATCCTCCCTGGAATATCCACCCAAATATCCCCTTGCAGCATCCTGGAGCCTGAATTCAGGCTCCAGAAAATCCAGGCTCCAGGAAAAAAAAGCCCAAAATGTCCCTGGGAGAGCTCAGGAGCATCCACTGTCCTCCCTGGCAGCAACATCCAATATCCAACATCCAATATCCAATACCCAACATCCAATATCCAATATTCAATATCCAATACCCAACATCCAACATCCAACATCCAATATCCAACATCCAACATCCAACATCCAATATCCAATATCCAACATCCAACATCCAATACCCAACATCCAATATCCAACATCCAACATCCAATATCCAACATCCAACATCCAACATCCAACATCCAATATCCAATATCCAATATCCAATATCCAACATCCAATATCCAACATCCAACATCCAATATCCAACATCCAATATCCAACATCCAACATCCAACATCCAACATCCAACATCCAACATCCAATATCCAATATTCAATATCCAACATCCAATATTCAATATCCAACATCCAATATCCAACATCCAATACCCAATATCCAACATCCAACATCCAATATCCAATATCCAACATCCAACATCCAATATCCATGGGGAAGGGGAAGGCAGAGCAATCCCAAGGCCACTTCTGTCCCTGTCCCCAAGTGCCACATCCACAAGATTTTAAATCCCTCCAGGAATGGGGATTCCACCCCAGCTCTGCCAGGGTTGGGCACCCCTTTCCATGCAGGAATTCTTCCAATATCCAGCCTAAACCTCTCTTCATGCTTTCCATGGACATATTGGGTTAAAAAATTCCCCTTTGTGGGGCTCAGGACAGCAATAAATCCTGGATCTGGAGATGCCCACCTGGCTCAGGTCCCAAGGCCAGGGAGGATCAGGCACAGTCAGGACAAAATAGAAAAATTCCTGCTAATTGGTAACCCTGGTATTATTTATTTATATATTATTAAAGCAAATTATATAATTCTAGTATATAATATATATTATTACATATAATATATAATATATAATATATAATATATAATAATATAATATAATATAATATAATATAATAATTATATATTATATATATATATTATATATTATATATTATATATTATATTAACTATTGTATCATTATGTATTATTTATATTATATAATATATATTATATATTTCGTTTATACATTATTTCTATAAAATATTATTTACCCTGGAGTACTCAGGATAAAGGATTTGTTCCCTTTTGGGATGTGTTCCCAGAGCAGTTGTGGCTGCTCCAGCCCTGGAAGTGTCCAAGGCCAGGCTGGAGCACCCTGGGGTGGTGGAATTGGGTGGAATTGGGTGGAATTGGGTGGAATTGGATGGAATTGGGTGGAACTGGATGAGCTTTGAGGTCCTTCCAGCCCAACCCATTCCATGACCCGGCTCTGGATTTCCTGGGAATTTGCAGCAGAGCCCCATCCTTGCGCTCAGGCCCCTCGAAGGAGGCTGCTGTTATTTCAGGAACGGTTGATGGAGTTTTATTAAGATTTTATTCCTGTTCCCTTAGTAACTCAAAAGACACAGGCGAGGAAATTGCTTAATAGGGACAGAGCTCACAAAGGAACAGGATCACTGTCAACAATTCCAGGAGGCTGTGCCCAGGTTTTTCTGGGAATGAGGCACGAATTAAATGTTAATTTGGGAACGGCAAATACCTCATGAGATGCTCATTGCGAACAAAGGAGGGAGTCAGCACAGAGCCAGGCAGGATCTGGGTGTGATCCAGGTGGGATGGAGGGCAGGATCCAGGTTTGGGGTGGAAGGACCTTAAAGCCCACCCAGAGCCAACCCTGGCACCTTCCACTGTCCCAAGCCCTGTCCAAGCCAGCCTTGGGCACCTCCAGGGATGGGGCAGCCACAGCTGCTCTGGGAATTCCATCCCAGCCCCTCCCCACTCTCATCCTAACAAATTCCTCCCTCATTTCCACCCTGAATCTCCCCTCTTTTCCCTTAAAACCATTACCCCACCCTCCTCTTGCTCACAAGTGAAGCATTAGAAAATTTCCCTGGAGCGTTTTTTTTTTCCCCACGATTTTTGGTGCCTGAACTCCTCAAAGGTGGGGAAAGGCTTCACTGGCAGGGCCAGGGGGGTCCCTCCCTCCTTCCCTTCACCTCCACAGCAGCAGGTCCTGGCATTCCAGCTGTGTCCCAGCTGTGTCCCAGCTGTGTCCAGCGGGACAGAGGCAGCTCCGTGCCCCTCTGGACACCCTGGTGCTCCCCCCGGAGCTCCTGGAGCAGCTGGAATCTCTGCATTGCCTTTTTCAGTAAATGCTGGCTGCCTCTGGAGCACATCCAGGGGCTCTGCCAGGGAAACCTGAACTTCCAACGGGATCAAACCCCGGAGCACGGAGCTGGCCCCAGCCCCTGGGGGTTTGTGCCCCAGTCAAAGCAGGTGTGAGGCTCCTGGAGAGCTCAGGGCTGTTCCCACTGTTTTACGGGGTTGGGACCATCCTGATTTTCCTCTCTCCCCTTGCTGTGCACCCCAAAGCTGTGTTACCCCTGGAAATCTGCCCCAAGGGCTTCTCCTCTCTCCTGCCCCAGCACAGCCAGGCCCAGCAGGAATAAATTCCATTACAGGAATCCGATTCACTGGGATCCACTGGGATCCACTGGGATCCACCTCCCCTTCCCAGCTTCCCTGTTATTCCCTGCCAGGGTCAGACCCTTCTTCCCACCCTGTCTGTGCCCAGGGGGATGCTGAGCCCCCCCCTGCACCTCCAGCCTGGCTGTTCCCGACCCTCCAGTGGATCCATCCCACCCTGGAGAACCGGGCACAGCCCGGAGCAGGCAGTGCCAGCCCTTCCCAAGGATCCAGCAGGATCCAGGGGCTCCCTCCCAGCCCCTCTCCATCCCCCAGCCCCATGGGATGGACAAAGGGATCCAGGAGAGATCCTGCCCTGGGTCTGGGCCGTGCCCAAGGAGGATCCTGAGCCTCGTCAGGATTCCTTGGATGTCTGGTGTCCCCTCACATCCCAAACCCTGCTGCCAGGATCTCCTCCAGCTCGGGCAGCTCCCTGCTGGAGCAGCCTGTGGATGATGGGAAGGGCTCCAGCACCTCTCCCGAGCCATGGAGATGCCATGGGAGCTCTCCCAAGCTGAAATCCTGCCTGGACCCGGCAGTTTGGGGCAGATGGACCCAGGATTCAGGGAGATCCGAGTGGATGAGCCCCATGGAGTGTCCGGGATGTCCCATCCCGTTTGGGAGCAGCCCAGGGGAAGGCTCAGCCCAGCCCCAGCCAAGCAGGGATGGATTTCCCCAAATCCCAGGCTCTGAGACCCCTGATCCTGCCAAGGACCCTTCTCCCAAACCGATCCAACCCCAGGAAAAGCTGTCCCCACCCCAAATCCCGGCTGCCTGCCCTCTGCACCCAGCCTGGACAGCACCACTGGAATATTTCCTGGCTGCCAGCCCCTGAGCCCACCCAGCAGTGCGGGGCTGGGGGTCCCTGGCAGCTGGCAGTGCCAGCTCTGCTCCCTCGGGATGCGGTACCTGGCTGCCCCGGGATCCCGGCTCCATCCCCGGCCATCCCGAGGCTCCCGGAGCTGCCGGGGAGCGGCTGCGCTCGCTGCCGCCGGAGCGGGTTCCTATGGCGATGCGGAATCAATTAGAATAAAAGGTGGAGCGCAGCAATTGGAGCCGGGAGAAGTTTCCTGAGGCGCCTGCCTGGGAAAGCCAGACTGTGGGAGTGCTCGGGCTCTGGGGCTGAGCTGCGCCCCCGCCCCAGCTCCGCATCCCTGTGCTCCCAAAAAAAACCCCTCTGATCCCCCGGGAAGCTCCTGCAAACCAAAATCTTCCCTGCTGACCCTTGGGAAGCTCCTGCATCCCAAAAAGACCCCCTCTGATCCCCTGGGAAGCTCCTGCATCCCAAAAAACCCCTGCTGATCCCTGGGAGGCTCCTGCATCCCAAAAAATCTGCTCTGATCCCTGGGAAGCATCTGCATCCCAAAAACCTCCCGTCTGATCCCTGGGAGGCTCCTGCACCCCTGTGCTCCCAAAAAAAAAACCCTTTGATCCCCCGGGAAGCTCCTGCAACCCAAAACCTTCCCTGCTGACCCTTGGGAAGCTCCTGCATCCCAAAAAGACCCCCTCTGACCCCTGGGAAGCTCCTGCATCCCAAAAAGCTCCCTGCTGATCCCTGGGAGGCTCCTGCATCCCTGTGCTCCCAAAAAAACCCCTCTGATCCTCCGGGAAGCTCCTGCAAACCAAAACCTTCCCTGCTGACCCTTGGAGATAATCACGTGTTTTCCTGCTCTGTCCAGCTCGGTTCTGATGGAATTGGGGTTTCTGGGAGGTGCCCACGGGGAGTTTTCCACACTCCAGCAGTGCAGGGAACGCTCGGTGCCCGGGGCACAGGGCAGCCTCAGCAGGGGCAAATTAAAATCGTTTTGCTTGTATGGATGGACAATTCCTGAAGGTCTCCTTCCCACCTGCTCCTGGAAGAGCCAAGTGAGCCTGGTGTGGCTGCTCTGGCAGTTCCCAGAGTTCCTCTGGAGAAATCCATCCTCTGTCCCCATCTCCAAAGCCCAAATGTGACCAGGGGTGCTCAGTGCCTCCCTCTCCATCCATCCATCATCCATCCATCATCCATCCCTCATCCATCCATCCATCCATCCATCCATCCATCATCCATCCCTCATCCATCCATCCATCCCTCATCCATCCATCCATCCCTCATCCATCATCCATCCATCCATCATCCATCATCCATCATCCATCCATCCATCCATCCATCCATCCATCCATCCATCATCCATCCATCCATCATCCATCCATCCATCATCCATCCATCCATCCATCCATCCATCCATCCATCATCCATCATCATCCATCCATCCATCCATCCATCCATCCATCCATCCATCCATCATCCATCCATCCATCATCCATCCATCCATCATCCATCCATCCATCATCCATCCATCATCCATCCATCCATCCATCATCCATCCATCCATCCATCCATCCATCATCCATCATCCATCCATCATCCATCCATCCATCCATCCATCCATCATCCATCCATCCATCCATCCATCCATCCATCCATCATCCATCCATCCATCCATCCATCCATCATCCATCATCCATCATCATCCATCATCCATCATCCATCCATCCATCCATCCATCCATCATCCATCCATCCATCCATCCATCCATCATCCATCATCCATCATCCATCCATCATCCATCCATCATCATCCATCATCCATCATCCATCCATCATCCATCATCCATCCATCCATCCATCCATCATCCATCATCCATCCATCCATCCATCATCCATCCATCCATCATCCATCCATCCATCATCCATCCATCCATCCCTCATCCATCCATCCATCCATCCATCCATCCATCCATCATCCATCCATCCATCATCCATCCATCATCCATCCATCCATCCATCCATCCATCCATCCATCATCCATCCATCCATCATCCATCATCCATCCATCCATCCATCCATCCATCATCCATCCATCCATCCATCCATCCATCCATCCATCATCCATCCATCCATCATCCATCCATCCATCATCCATCATCCATCCATCCATCCATCCATCATCCATCATCCATCCATCCATCCATCCATCATCCATCCATCCATCCATCCATCCATCCATCCATCATCCATCCATCCATCCATCCATCCATCCATCCATCATCCATCCATCCATCATCCATCATCCATCCATCCATCATCCATCCATCATCCATCCATCCATCCATCCATCCATCCATCATCCATCCATCATCCATCCATCCATCCATCCATCCATCCATCCATCCATCCATCCATCCATCATCCATCCATCCATCATCCATCATCCATCCATCCATCATCCATCCATCCATCCATCCATCCATCATCCATCCATCCATCCATCCATCCATCCATCCATCATCCATCCATCCATCCATCATCCATCCCCTGGATCCCTGGCAGTGCCCAAGGCCAGACTGGACAGGGCTTGGAGCACCCTGGGACATGGATGGGACTGGAAGATCTTTAAGGTCCTTCCCAACCCAAGGCATTTCAAGATTTTTGTCTCGAAATTCCTCTGCCTCTCCCGAAGTCCTTGACAAAGAGCCCCTGCCTGTGGGAATTGCTGCGTGGAGCTTCCCACTCTGCCCTCTCTCCTTGGAAAGCCCTCAGAGCTGGAAGAGATCCTGGTGCTGAGTTGTTCCTCTAACAACACAAAAAGCTGGATGGTCTCGGGGGAACTGGGGACAGAGGTGCCCTGAGGCACAGGGATTCAGGAATATTCAGGAATATTCAGGAACATCAATCCCAGCCCTGCCTCAGAGCCGGGATTTGGAGCTGCAGCCTCAGGGGGATCCGGGGTTTGGGGGATGCTGGAGGAATTCCAGGTGGAGACAGGAAAGGAGCTTGTTCCTGCTGGATAATGAAACGAGGTTCAGCCTTTGCATTGTCCCACACTCAGCCCTGCAGTTTGGGGAGAGGAAAATCCCAGTGTTTCTCTAATTTCCCTACGAAATGCCATAAACCTCCGGCAGGATCTGAGCCCTTTTTTAGTGCTGACAAAGGGATCTGTGGAACCCGCAGTGGCTGCTCTGGGTACAGCCCTGTGGCACCGAGTGACTGTTCCTGCTTGGAGGACAATCCCACACTTGGCTGCTCCAGTTCCAGGTAAAAAAACATTGCCCGTGGCTGGGGGAAAACCATTTGTGCTTCCTGCAGCTTCCAGCCATGGGAGGTTGGATTTAACTGCCAATGGAAATGAAAGAAAATCACCTTGTACTTCTTGGGAGCCTGGGTGGCTGCAGGAGGAGAAATTCCTCCACAGAAAGGGTGGACAGGCCTTGGAACAGGCTGGATTCCCACTCCTGCAGGGGGTTGAAAGCCATGGGGATGTGGCACTTGGGGACAGGGGTGGCCTTGGCAGTGCTGGGGATGGTCCTGGAGGCTTGGATTATTCTGGATGACACCAAAGCCCTCCCAGAACCCCTGGCACTGGTGGGGCAGGGACAGCTGCCACCCCTCCTGGGCAGCACCGATGCCCCTTCCCGAGGGCTGAAGCCTCATTCCCAACATTTCCCCCCGTGCCTGGTGCCGCTGAGTGTCCTGTCCTGTCCTCTCCTGTCCTCTCCTGTCCTGTCCTTTCCAGGCTCCCCTGCTCAAGCAGAGAATTCCAGCTCGCTGCCCCTTCCTGAGCCAAGCCCAGCCCTGCAGAGCTCTCCTGGACAGGTGAGGGATGTTTCACACCTGAGCTGTTCCCTGATTGCTGCAGGGGCTGGGAGCTCTCCCTGCACAGAATCCCAGCCCCAGCAGCTTCCCTGAACCACTGAGGAGAGGGCACGAGGGCAGTCCTGGTCCTTGGGATGCTCCAAAGAGGAACAGAGGAAAAGAAATTTCCTGGAGCAGGAATTTCCAGGGTCAGGCAAACACAGGGAGGAAACCCAAATTCCCAGGGAGCCCTGAGGTGTCCCCAGACAGGAACTGAGAGCTGCAGCCAGGGGAATCCATGGCTGTGGACAATCGACTTCCCAACCAAATTCCTACAGTTTTCCCTCAAAACCAGCCTTTCCTGGAGGTTTGTGACACCAAAAATGGGAGTGACAGGGGGGTCACTCCTGCCTGGCTGTGCAGGGGACAGGGAGCTCTGAGGACACGGTGACACCAGCAGGGTCCAGGTCCATGCAGCCACCCCAGGAGAGGCTTCGGCAGCTCCAGAGCCACAAACATTCCCTGATCCCTCTTTCCCTGCCTTTCATCAACAACAGGAAATTCCCAGTCCCCGTCTCTTGCTCTGGTCCTGTCACCGCTCCAGAGCCCAGGGAGGAGCATCCCACGCTCCCAAAATGAATTTTCATGCCAGCCCAGGTGACCCAGAGGCCACAAATTGTGTTGCCACATCCAGTGGGACACATCAATCTGCTCCTTAACTCCTGCAGAGAATCTCTGGATAATGAGGAGCATCCCATGGGCCGGCTCTTCCTGAAAGAATTTGTCACCATCCATAAATTGCTGGGAGATTCATTCCTGCCAGCCCTAAAACTGCACACAAAGTAATGGGATTTGTCCAAAGCCTTTAACAGGCTGTTCCCCTTGATTTAAAGGCTGTTGAAGTGTCTTTATTTTCTTAGCACATTATTAATTCACATTCTGGCTCCGAGATGCCTCCAGAGCTGATGATTTGGGAATCAGAGCAGGAAAGGGCAGCTGGAAGGGCTTAGGCAGCAAAAAATCAGCTCAGGGTAACTCCAGGCTGGGAATAAGCAAAGGTTATCCGTGCCTGGAGTTCTTCATGGAACGGCCACGCTCAGCTCCAGAGCTCCCAGGGCTCTGCACAAAAATATGGAAATTATTCCCTGTCCCCAACTTTAGGAATTGCAATCCCAGCTCCGAGGCTGGGGCAGCACTTCCTGAGATGCTGGGAAATGTCAGCTGCAGCCCCCCCAGGGGGTTTCCAGCTTCCCGAGGCCCCTGCCCTGCCCAAGCACAGTTTAAGGGGTGTTTCCCTCGGGTGGGGTCTCTGAGCCCCAGGGGGAGGAAGTTCAGGATTTCATCAGTGCCACAAACCGCGGGGACGCCTCCTGAGAACTCCCGGCTCCGGGATCCGTCCCTGGGGATCAAAACCTGGGGAGGGCTCAGCCCAGTGCCACTCCCAGTTCATCCCAGTGCCACTCCCAGTTCATACCAGTGCCACTCCCAGCACATCCCAGTGCCACTCCCAGTTCATCCCAGTGCTGAGTCCTGACCCTTCCCAGTGCCACTCCCAGTTCATCCCAGTGCCATTCCCAGCACATCCCAGTGCCACTCCCAGCACATCCCAGTGCCACTCCCAGTTCATCCCAGTGCCACTCCCAGCACATCCCAGTGCCATTCCCAGCACAACCCAGTGCCACTCCCAGCACATCCCCGTGCCAACTCCTGACCCTTCCCAGTGCCATTCCCAGCTCATCCCAGTGCCACTCCCAGCACATTCCAGTGCCAGCTCCTGATCCCTCCCAGTGCCATTCCCAGCACATCTCAGTGCCACTCCCAGCTCATCCCAGTGCCACTCCCAGCACATTCCAGTGCCAGCTCCTGACCCCTCCCAGTGCCACTCCCAGCCCGTCGCTCCCGGCTCGGTGCCCGGCTCAGGTTGCCATGGCAGTGGGATGTCCCCACGCTGTGACATTCCCCACGAGGTCCCGACCCCCCCGGTGCCGGGGGTCCCGAGCCCGGCGCGGCTCCCGGCTGGAATTGGGCTGGGCTCGGGTCCGTGCAGCTCCCGGGCTGAGCTCGCTGTGGGATCGCCGCTGCTTCCCGCCCAGGAGGGAATTTTTTCCTCCTGAAATGCCTGATTCACATTCTCCATTTCAATCATCCCCTGGTTTTATCTGGGAATCTGCTCCAGGATCAGGGAGCTGCCCGCTTTGAGGGCTCTGATCTCCCGGGATCAGAGCTGGAGGGAATCGCTTCCAGAATCGTGGAATGGTTTGGGTTGGAAGGACCTCAAAACCCACCCAGGGCCATGGGCAGGGACACCTTCCACTGTCCCCAAGCCCCAGCCTGGCCGTGGACACTTCCAGGGATGGGGACTCCACCTGTCCCAGGGCTGGACAACCCTTTCCATGAAGGAATTTCCCCAATATCCAATTTAAGCCTCCCCTGGCACAACTCGAGGCCGTTCCCTCTTGTCCTGTTGTTCCCTGCGAGCAGATCCCGATTTCCCCTGGCTCCTCCTGTCAGGAATTACGGAACGTTTATAAATACAGCCTCACATTGCCTTATCCAAACGCCCAAATCCAGCCCCAAAAGCACCTGGACATTCCAAACTCCCCCCAAACCCACCCATCCAAGGTCATGTGCAGTGGGAGAGCCTGGGAAGGGGACAGGCATCAAACCCAGGCGTTTCCCACGGGCAGCTTGTGCTGCCTCATTTTGTGTTAATTTGCATTTTTTTCCTGGTCTTTATGAGCCATTAAAAGAGGATGGGGCAGCACGAGGCTTCCCTCAGCACAAATCCAGGCAGAAGTTTACAGGAATTCAGCCTGGAAAACAGGGAGGGCGTTTCTGCTGTGTGCAAACAACCCCAGAAATGCTGAGTAATTCCTGGAGCATGGGAAGCAATCATTACTTTTAATTACCAATTAAATGACTCGGTAATTTCTTGCATTCAAGCAGCAATGGAACTGCAAACAATGCCAGGCAAATCGGGTCTTTAGCATTTAATTACCGGGCTCTGCCATGAATTATCGAGCAAATGGGCAAAGACTCAGCTCCGAAGAACTCTGGTGCTGCAATTAAAGGATTTTTAATCATTCCTGGGTCGGAGTCGCTGTTTGGAGCCGCCCTCCACGTGCGCCAACACCCAGAGCAGCGGCCGAGGCTTTGTGTGGATCACCGAGCTGAATTCCCCCGAAATAATCCGGGCTGGGAACACACAAGAGTGGGATTGTCAATCCCAGCCCGTCCAGCTTTGCTCCTGGCACAGAATTCCAGACTGGGTTGGGTTGGAGGGACCTCAAATCCCACCCAGTGCCAGCCCTGCCACGGCAGGGACACCTTCCACAGTCCCAGGCTGCTCCAGCCCGGCCTTGGGCACTGCCAGGGATGCAGGGGCAGCCACAGCTGCTCTGGGAATTCCATCCCAGCCCCTTCCCACCCTCCCAGGGAGGAATTCCTTCCCAAAATCCCACCCATCCCTGCCTGCTGTCGGTGTGAAGCCATTCCCTGTGTGCTGTCCCTCCATCCCTTGTCCCCAGTCCCTCCCAGCTCTGCCTCGGTGCCCGCCCGCCCCTCGCTCATCTCTGGCCCCAATCCCATTAACTCCCGATGAAAGCAGCGCCGCTGCTCCCGTCCCGGCCGCCCGGGACAATCGATCCCCCCAGGAGGGCTCGGTGATCAATCCCGGCCTCTCCCGCCGGCATCCCGCTCCTCCCAGCCCTCCCAGCTCCTGCCGCTTCCTCCCGCGGGCTGGCAGCAATTTTGGGAGCTGCCGGGGCTCTGCAGGGTGGCGGCAGAAGGACAAACCCCACGCAGGGAACTGGGACAGACAAACTCTGCCAGGGCTTCCTGCTCCCACCCCTCTCCTCTGCTTCCAGCTCCCACCCGGGGTCAGGAACAAGGAGGAATTGCACAGGAAGAAGCTCTTTTGGGATAAGCTTGGGACATCCCGGAGTTATGGGGTGGTTTGGGTTGGAAGGGACCTTAAAACCCATCCGGTGCCACCCCTGGACACCTCCCGCTGTCCCAGGGTGCTCCAAGCCCCATAAAACCCGGGCTGGGAAGGCAGCAGAGGCTGAACAGAGGGAACGCTCCCAAATCCACGTCTGGACTCTGCCACTGGAAAGCTCCAAGCAGGGCTTCAGCCCAGGACTGAAGGCACAGAGCTCTCCAGGCAGGATCCCAGCCCTGCTGCTGGCTCCCAGAGCTCTCCCCTGGAGGGAACGATCCCATCCACTCCAGCGGGGGCAGCGGTGGCTCCAGCCCAGCCCCAGCGGCTCCTGCCAAGCGCGGAATGCGATGGGAGGAGCAGGGAGGAGCAGCCAGGGAAAGGCAGGGCTGGAGGGGCCAGCACGGCCCGAGCTTCCCCTGCCCTGGAATGCCAAGTGCTCCCCGGCCCAGCATCCCCACACAACCCTAAATCCAAGGAAAAATGGACTTTCCCAGGGCCAACACGAGCTGGTTGTTGTCATCAAGAAACTCCAGAGGCAACAAGAGCGACCCCCCTGCCTCGGGAATTCTCTGGAATTATTCAGCCCCTCCACCCACCCAGTTCAGAGGCAAACGGGAGCAGGAGAGGGAGGTGAAGAGGGAAAGCAAAGCCTTGCTGGATTTGATCCATGTCCTTCCCAAAAGCACGACAAGTGTCCCAGCCTCTCTCCGTGGGGAGCGTTTTAACCTGGAGAACGTCCCTGCATCCCTCATTCCTTCCATCCTTCCATCCCTGCATCCCTCATCCCTCTATCCCTGATCTCTCCATCTCTGCATCCCTGATCTCTCCATCCCTGCATCCCTCATCCCTCCATCCCTGATCTCTCCATCTCTGCATCCCTGATCTCTCCATCCCTGCATCCCTCATCCCTCCATCCCTGATCTCTCCATCCCTGCATCCCTCATCCCTCCATCCCTGATCTCTCCATCTCTGCATCCCTGATCTCTCCATCCCTGCATCCCTCATCCCTCCATCCCTGATCTCTCCATCTCTGCATCCCTGATCTCTCCATCCCTGCATCCCTCATCCCTCCATCCCTGATCTCTCCATCTCTGCATCCCTGATCTCTCCATCCTTCCATCCCTCCAGGCTTTGCAGGACCGAGCAGGAGACCTGAGGAGCTGAGGGACCACCAGCAGCACCCCCAGAGCAGAGCTGCTCCTCCTCCTCCTCTCCCCCTCCTCCTCCCCCGCAGTGCCAAAGCCTCTCCCGTCACTGAGATGAGCTGATAAAAATGCAGATCGATCGCAGGGCCAGGGCTCAGCTCCCGGAAATCGATGCCGTTCCCATGCTGCGAACTCCCGGTGATTTTATCTGCCCTCGGGAGGCTCAGAGCTGCAGGGAGGTGGGGGATCCCATTCCTGCTTCCCTCAGGGAAGGTCCTGCTCAAATCTGGCCACGGTTCCCAGCATTTGGAGCAAAGCAGGCAGGGAAAAGGACTGGGAGCTGCTGGTGGATCAAAGGGGCTGCCCTGAGCTTCTTGAGGCTCCCCAGATCCAGACTCTGCTCCAGGGATGGACAGGATTAGGGAAGCCAGGAATGGCCACAGACCCAGCAGGGTCCAAATCCCAGCAGGTCCCTCTGGCCCATCCCCAACTCTCACCTCAGCCAAAGGCTCCTCCATGGCTTCCCCAGAGCCAGGGATGTCTGGGCTGGGCTGGGGTGAGTGACACACACGGGACAGAGCAGGAGGGAAGGAGCATCCCCACTCCTGGACCCCAAGTTCTCTCATCCCACTGCTGGAACCCTTCCCCTTCCCGCTCCCCCTGTGCCAGGCAGGGACAGACAGGGGGACAGGATTATCCATCTGCAGCTGGGACCCCCAGTCCTGCCCCGGGGATCCGTGTCCCCCCCACTCCCTGCTCTGGGCTGCAGCTCCTGTGGATGCAGACTCCGGCCCCGTGCCAGGATCCCAGGCTGGTCCCGCCTGTCCCCGCCCCGTGCCAGGACACTTTGTGCCATCCCAGTGCCAAGCACTCTCCATCACTGGCTGATTTGTGTCCCTGCCATGCCCCAGTGGAGAGAGGCATTCCTGGAAGCACCTTGGCAGCCGAGCCGAGCTCTGCTCCGGCCCTGGCGCCGCTGCTCCGGCTGGGATCCCGACCCAGGGACACCGGGGCCGTGTCTGCCCCGAGCCTGGCACTGCCAGGGCAGGACAGCAGGTCCCTTGGGGACAAGGTTCCCTCCCTGCAGCTCTCAGGGAATGTTCCTGATGCCCCTGTCCTGCACAGCTCTGGAGATTCCACGCGTTTATCCCAACCCCTGCCCCTGGCAGCAGCTCCAGTTCCAGCCCCCTCCTTTCCTGGAGGAGCCTTGGGCTCATCCCACGAGCTCCTGACCTGGAAAGAAGAGGATCCCATGGATGGAGCAGCTCTGTGGGATCCAGCAGAGAGCAGCTGCTCCTTCCACAGGAGACAGAGCGTCCCCCAGCTCTCCCCTTCCCTGGAGCCCATCCCCATCCCTGCTGGAATGCTCCCAGCTGCCGATGCCCAACGGGGAATCCAGGGAGAAGGGAGTGCCCGGCCCCATCCAGGTGTTCCCTCATCCCACAGTCCTTGGGAAAGCTCAGCCAGCTGCTGGGGACACGTGGCCCAGCCCCAGCAGTGGCTCAGATCTGGATCCCAGTGTGGGATGCTCCAGGCAGGGATGAAGGAATGAAAGGAGAGCATTACAAAACCCTTGGAGCAGGGAAGGGAATTTGGCCGGCACCGCTCGCCCTCCCAGGCCTTAATCCCTTCGTTAGCACAGCCCGGCACAATTAAAGACAAACTCCCAGCCCTGCAATGCAGAGGGGCTGCGGGAGATCCCAGGAATTCAGGCACCGGAGTCTCCGGCCTGAGGAGCCCTTCCCACCCCGGGCAGCTCCGTGGGGCTGATCCAGGGCTTTTCCAGCTGAATTCCATGAGCTGGCACAGCACCAAGAGCTCTCCCAGCCCAGAGGATCCCTCATCCCTCCGGGCTGGGGCAGCTGGGAGCTCCAGGGCAGCAGGAGCATGGGGACAGTGAGGCTGGGATGGCAAAGCCACCTCTGCTCACACAGGGACACCAGCAAGGGAACTGTGGGATCATGGAATGGGCTCAGGGACACCTCAGGCTGCTCCAAGCCCCGTCCAGTCCGGGCTCCAGACCCATTCCAGGCTGGAAGAGGATCCAGTAGCTCCTGCCCTGCCTCTTTGGGAGCTCCCAGGTGTTTGTTCCTCTCCATGACCCCAAGTTGTTGCTCTCCTGTGGGCTCAGGGGTTTCTGCTCCAAACCATTCCCATGGACTGGTGAATTCCAGCAGAAGCCAAATGTGCTTCCAAAGAAAGGTTTGGATTCCAAAATTCCTCCCTGAAGGAGGTTCTGCCTGGTTGGTTGGGATGTAGAGACCAAGGTCTGCCAGGCCAGGAAGGGAAAGCCACACAAGGGCTTGGGAGGATGTTAAAATCCATGGATACACCTGTGCTGCCCAGTCCTGGGAGCTTCCCAGGCTCCAGGTCTGCACCTCAGGCACGTCCCAGCTTCCCAGCAGCATCCTGCCCTCCCCACAGCACAGAATCCTTCAGCAGGGTGGCTGTGGAATGGTCTGCTGGGTTCCTCCCTCGGGATTCCCGGCAGACCCTGGTAAGGCAGATCCAATGCCAGGCACGGCTGGAATGGGCAGGTTCTGTCCCACCAGCCAGGCACGACTGGGATCAACAATTCCAGACCCACTCCAGGTCCCTCTTTGGGTCACCACAGCTCTTCCCTGCATGTTCCAGCTCCTTCTTCCAGAAACAGCCTCCAGCTCCCTTCTAAACCCCAATTTTCCATCCCTGGCCTCACACCCTGGAGCACTCCCATCCCGCAATTCCCTCCCCATGGTTATCCCTTTAATCCCGGGTTTAAGGCCCCGCCCCGGGCTGCAGCCGCAGCCTAATGGCCCTTAAATTCCCCTTCAGGGAGCTGGGATCCATCAATTTGATTCTGTGGGGAATGTTTGGAGGCAGAGCCGCTCCAGCCGCCTGCCAGCCCAGCCCGGCAGCAGCTGCTCCCAAAGCAGGGCTCGGGATTTACCGGCACTTGGCAATTCCAGAGAGCTCGGCGCCGCCAGCCCGAGGGTGTCACCCGCTCCTGTCACCCGCTCCTGTCACCCGCTCCTGTCACCCGCTCCTGTCACCCGTGTCAGGCGCCGGGGGAGGCGCGGAGCTCACGAACCGCGGCTGCTGCTCCAAGCTCCGGCTTTTCCTGCAGCCGCCCACGGCCCTGCTGCTGCTCCAGCCCCGGGCCGGCCTGGCAGGGGCTGGGCACGGCCCGCTCCGTCCCGCTGAGCCCCGGGAACGCTGCCCCGGCCCCGCCGGCTGCGGGAGCAGCGAGCAGATTTCCCCGGCAGCGGGAGAGCCGCGGGGACAGCGGGACCCGCCCGGCCGGGGCCACCTGCAACAGGTGGATGGCTCCTTGGGGACAGCAGGCGCTGCTGGGTGGCCCTGGAGCTGTCCCAGATTATGGAATCAGGGAATTGTTTACATTGGAAAAGTCCCCCGAGATCACCGAGCCCATTCCCAGCGCTGGCCAGGCCAGCAGTGACCCACGTCCCCAAGTTTTGAAATCCCCGCAGGGATGGGGACGCCCCCGTTGCCACCGTGCCAGGGCTTGGACAGCTTTTCTGTGGAGAAATTCCCCCAAAATCCAACCTAAACCCTGCCTGGCGCAGCCTGAGGCCCTGTCCTCGTGCCCCAGCCGTCCTTTCCGGGGGGATTTGCAGCTCGGGGGTTCCACCCGTGCAGTTTTCAGGGATGATCCCACCTCTCACCTGACACAGGAACCGTGGGGAGAGACCCCGAACACATTCCCAAAGCTGCTCAGGGAAAAACAGAGCCTCACCCAAGGATCTGGGCACTGCCAGGAGCGGCTGGGGCTGTGCTGCCACAGCAACCAGGCAGATCCTGCTCCCACCGCGTCCCTCCGCCAGGAAAACCATTCCCAGCGCCTGTCCCACGCACAGCCCTGCCCGGGCACCACCTCGGAGCAGCACCGGAGTCTCCCTCCTCGGCTCCGGGACACCTTCCTGCCCAATAACAGCAGCTGGGATGGGGCAGAACCCCCCGGGAGTGGCAGGAAGGAGGGGATGGCAGCCAGGTCCTGGGAGCCCCAAAGCGCCGGCAATGCCACAGCTGGCACTGCTGGAGCTTCATCTCATGTTCCACACGAGGCTCTGCACCAAAAACTGCCTCCAGCGAGCCCAGACTTCCCGAATTCCCTCTGCCACTCCCCGGCACTCCCGGAGAGCTCCCCCAGCTCCAGCTCTTCCCCGAGGGGGCTGAGAGTGAAACGCCCCCGGCTCCTCCAAGGGGCAGCTCCGTGGCTCAGCCCTTTGTCCCGGGGTTCCGCGGGACCCCCCCGGCTCCAGCAGGGACCCAGCAGCTCCGTTTCATCCCAAAGTTTCCCGAAGCCGCCCTCCCCCGTCTCCCAGACCCGGGGTGGGCACCCCAAAATCCCCTCAGCACTTGGGGGCTTCGGCAGCCGCCCCTTTGCTCCCCGACAGCAGAACCCCAAAATCAGCGGCTTTGCAGCAGCTGCAGGAATTCCTTGTTTTCCACTTCTTCTTCCCCAAAATGCCCATCCCAGATTTTATCTAACAGCGATATTCCTTCCAAAATTCCCCTTTTTTCCCTCTCCCCCCCACCCCAGGCTGTCACAGAGCCCCGGGCGCACCCCGACCCCGGGGATACCGCACCTCTCCGGACCCCCCATCCCCGCAGCGAGCCCACCCAGGGCCGGGGGCAACCGGCACCGGGAGCGGCACCGGGAGCGGTACCGGGAGCGGTACCAGGAGCGGAGTCCCCCCGCATCCCGCACCGCCCCTGCGGAGCCGCGGCCGGGCGGTGCCCGGTGCAGCCCCGGGGCTCCGCCACCAAACTTTCCCGGTTCCCCCCGGTTCCCCCCGGTTCCTCCCCGCTCACCTGCGCTCCGGGCGGCGGGCGGGGGCCGCGCCCGCCCCGCCGTTCCCCGAGCCCATCCGGACCGGCCCCGCTCCCGGTCCCGCTGCCGTTCCCGGCCGCTCCACGGCGCAGCCTTCCCGGCCGGGGGAGCGGAGCGGAGCCGCCGCCGGCGCTTGCGGGGCCGGGGTTTGAATTCCTCCAAGCGGCCCTGATTGGGCTGCGGAAGGGGGGGGGGGAGCTGCGATTGGGGGGGCGGAGTGAGGATACGGGGTGGGGAGGGAGGGGTGGGGAGGGGAGGGAGGGATGCGTGGGGTGCGGGGATGCGGAGGGTGTGGAGGGATGCGGGGGATGTGTGGGATGGAGGATGCGGGAGATGGAGGATGCGGGGGTGTGGTACCCGGCGTGGGGGGGATGCAGCGGCTGCGAGGAGGCGGGAGGGGGTGGGAAGCATGCGGGGCTGCGGGAGGGTGCGGGGGGATGGGATAACGTGGGGATGCGGAAAGGTGTGCGGGATGTGGCGCCGGGGGGATGCCGGGGGGAGGTGGTACCCTGGGGGGATTTTAGGGACGTGGGGATACAGGTGGAGTGGGGGGATGCAGTACCTTGGGGGGATTTTAGGGATGTGGTACCTGGGGGATTTTAGGGATGTGGTACCTGGGGGATTTTAGGGATGTGGTACCTGGGGGGATTTTAGGAATGTGGTTCCTGGGGGGATTTTAGGGATGTGGTTCCTGGGGGGATTTTAGGGATGTGGTTCCTTGGGGGATTTTAGGGATGTGGTACCTGGGGGAATTTTAGGGATGTGGTTCCTGGGGGGATTTTAGGGATGTGGTACCTTGGAGGATTTTAGGGATGTGGTACCTGGGGGGATTTTAGGGATGTGGTTCCTGAGGGGAATTTAGGGATGTGGTACCTGGAGGGATTTTAGGGATGTGGTCCCTGGGTGGATTTTAGGGATGTGGTCCTGGGGGATTTTAGGGATGTGGTACCTGGGGGATTTTAGGAATGTGGTTCCTGGGGGGATTTTAGGGATGTGGTTCCTTGGGGGATTTTAGGGATGTGGTACCTGGGGGATTTTAGGGATGTGGTTCCTTGGAGGATTTTAGGGATGTGGTACCTGGGGGATTTTAGGGATGTGGTTCCTTGGAGGATTTTAGGGATGTGGTACCTGGGGGATTTTAGGGATGTGGTACCTTGGAGGATTTTAGGGATGTGGTACCTGGGGGGATTTTAGGGATGTGGTCCCTGGGGGGATTTTAGGGATGTGGTACCTGGGGGATTTTAGGGATGTGGTACCTTGGAGGATTTTAGGGATGTGGTACCTGGGGGGATTTTAGGGATGTGGTCCTGGGTGGATTTTAGGGATGTGGTTCCTTGGGGGATTTTAGGGATGTGGTACCTGGGGGGATTTTAGGGATGTGATTCCTGGGGGGATTTTAGGGATGTGGTCCCTGGGGGATTTTAGGGATGTGGTCCCTGGGGGTGCAGGGGTTGTGCTGTCGTGGGGGGCGATGCCGAGGGATGTGGTGGAGTCACATCTCCCGGGGGGGGTGACAGCACAGGGGCCCTGGGAACAGGGACAGGGGGCTGCAGTGGGTGTAGTCCTGCAGGAGGAGCCTGGGGATGCAAGGAGGAGCAGAGCCATGGGAATGCTGTGAAAATACGGGATTGGGGGGTCAAGGTGGCTGCAGGGGCATTCATGGGAGTGGCCCTGGGCATGTGGGGGACAGGAGTGGCCGTGGGGGTGCCAGGAAGGGGACACAGCCTTGGAGCAGCTGGGAGAGGCAGGAGGGATCCAGACCCCACGGGGTTTTTGGCCAAGATCCCTTCCAAATGCCAGCTTGGAATTCCAGCATTGCTGCTGCTTGTGCTCAGCACCCTGCTCATCCCATCCTGCTGAGGATCTCTGGGACACTCCCAGGGCCAGCACGGGCTTACAGAAGGGACAGGACCGTGCTGATGGAGCTGCTGCTCCTCTCCAGCCAGGAGCTTCCAGCACACCCTCAGAGCATCCCTGCAGCCAAGCACATCCCTGCTGCTGCACCATTCCTGGCTGGATCCATCCCTCTGGAGCGCTGCCTTCCCACACACCCGGGGCAGAGCAGAGGGTGACTCTATTTTCCCTCCATCCCTCGTCCCAAATCCCTGCCCAGCTCTCCTGGAGCCCCTTTGGGCCCTGCAAGGGGCTCTGAGCTCTCTCTGGATCCTTCCCTTCTCCAGCTGAACGCCCCCAGCTCTCCCAGCCTGGCTCCAGAGCAGAGATGCCCCATCCCACACGGAATCTTTTAGGCTGGAGATGGGAAGAGGTGCCCGCTGGTGTGGCACAGACCTTGGAAGCAGCGGGATGCTGGGAGCAAGGATAAGCTCTGCCAAGGCTCTCACCTGACATTCCATAGAAAATTCCGCTATTCCCTTAAAATTATCAGCCCTTGCTGTGGGCACAACAGAGTCATACAGAGCCGAGGAGGCTGGCAGGGAAAAAAAAAAGGGAAAAAACGCCTGGAAAAGTGTTGCTGTGCACGGCTTCGGTGTCTCCATGGCTACGGGAGCTCGTGGCAGACGTTCCCGGGGAACTCAGACGTGCCGGTGCCAATGGAGACCGCGGGGCTCATCCTCGCCAGGGCAGGTCCCACTCACATCCCATGGGATCAAAACAAACGCCAAAAGGAGAGATCCCGGTGGGCTGGAGGGAGCCGCGGGTCCAGCGCCCGGCACGTTCCCAGAGGAAAGCCGAGCCTCTATTCCCAAAGAAATCTGAGCCGGTGTTCCCGGGAAATCTGTGTTCCCAAAGAAAGCCGAGCCTGTGTTCCCAAGGAAAAACGAGCCTCTATTCCCAAAGAAACCTGAGCCTGTATTCCCGGGAAAGCCAAGCCCGTGTTCCCGGGAATGCTGAGGCTGTGCTCCCGGGAAAGTTGAGGGTGTATTCCCAAGGAAATCTGAGCCTGTGTTCTCAGAAAACCTGAACCTCAGTTCCCAAGGAAATCTGAGCCTGTATTCCCAAGGAAATCTGAGCCTCAGTTCCCAGGGAAAGCTGAGCCTGTGTTCCCAAGAAAGCTGAACCTGTGTTCCTGGGAAATCTGAGCCTGTATTCCCAGGGAAAGCCGAGCCTCAGTTCCCAGGGAAAGCCGGGCGTGTGGGGAAGGTCTGGGCAGTGCTCACAGATCCCGCTGCAATCAGAGCCTGCCGGGATGTTCGGATCCATCCTTTCCCAGAGCAAACCTTGCTGGCAGAAAGGATCCATCAAAATCACGGTGGATTTTCAGGGTATTTTAAGAAAACGGTTTCATGAAGTTTCTGCTGCATTTGCGTTTAAAAAGGGAGGTATTTTTGGAAGTTTTTCCTTTCCCATTTCAAAATCTATGTAAATCCTGACAGATAGTCCCAGTTCCCAATTAGCAGCACTGCAGCAGCCAAGGGAAAATGAATTAAAGCTGTTTTAAAAAGCACCTCAGCTGAAAACATCCCAGGGCAAGGCGAGATGGAGATCAAGGACAGAATAAAATCAATGGATCCATCCCTTAACCCGTGGTCAATTCCCTCCCGAGGGCTGCTTTGACATCCAGCCATTCCAAGGTGTTGGATCCCATCTCCCTGGGGGATTCCCGGCGTTTTCCATCCCTGGGAGCTCCCCCAAAGCTTTGTGTGCCCACTTGGTGACAGCCACGGGTGGTGGCACCTCCCAGCTGCTCCAGCCCCTCCGGAGCGGGGATGCTGTGTCAGGATCCTGCTCCTCTTGGGCGTCCAGCCACTCCCAGGGGATGTTTGGAAGCTCTTTCCCTCTGGAAAACAAATCTCTGCTGCACTCTGCAGCCCGTGCCCAGCCCAGCCCAGCCCTCAGCGCTGGCATTTGGGATTTTCCTGATGCTGCTCCAGGTCCCCGCGGTGCTCCCGGCTCCTGGGCACTTCAAGGGGTTGAGCCAGAAAATCGGGACTGGCTTGGCTTGGAAGGACCTGAAAACCATCCAGTCCCACCCCCTTCCCACCATCCCTGGTTGCTCCAAGCCCTCTCCAACACTTGGACACCTCCAGGGATGGGGCAGCCACAGGCAGAACCTTTCCAAGTGGAATTTCCTCCCCGTGCTCCATGGGGAGAAGTGTTCTCTAAGCCTTTGCCTTAATTAAGCTTTATTTATTTCTTTTAATTGGCAGGAATAGTCAGAGCCAGAAGAATCCCCACATCCCTCAGTAACTCATCCCTCCACCCAGCCTGACAAAGCCCCCGCTCCTTCCAGCAGCTCCAGGGAGAACTCACAGCTCTTGGAGCTGATCTGAGACAGGAGAAGAATCATTTTGGAATCGTTCACCACAAAAAAAAACAACAACAAAAAAAAAACCATCTCCGAGGCTTTGGCAGAGCAGCTGAGCTCTGGAGAGGCAGCACAAGAGGCTGCTGCTCCATGGATCTGTCCCAGCTCCCTTCCCAGATGAAAAACACCTCATTCAAAAAAACCTCCCCCCTCTAATGAATTGTTCTTAAACGAGCTTGGTGCTCCGGGCTTGGCGCAGCTCTTCCCTCGGAGCTGTCATTTGGCAGGGATGTTTTGTGTGCTTAAGGCTGGAAAGAAGAGCCCCTGTGCCAGAAAGGCCCAGGGAGGACAATTTCACCTGGCAGCAAGGGCTGCATCCCTAAAAAAATGCATTGGAGGGAGGAACAGAGGAGCAGAGAGCACTGAGGGATCAGTGGGGACACCCTGATCATCACATTCCATCAAATCCAGCATGGAATGGGAACTGGGAACTGGGAAAGAAATGCCTGAACAAAACCCTCAGGGCAGTGCTGGTTGTCCAAACTCCAGCCCTGCAGGATTTGGGGAAAAGTCCCAAATGCCTCGGGGTAGCAGTGAGGGATGGCTCAGCCTTCCCAGGGGCAGCTGTGGCACCACAGAACCCTGGAATGGGTTGGGTTGGAAGAGGCCAAAAATATCTCATTCCAACCCTTCCCTGAGGGTGGGGAGGCCTTGGAGTGGAATTCCCAGAGCAGCCGTGGCTGCCCCTGGATCCCTGGCAGTGCCCAAGGCCGGGCTGGAGGTTTGGAGCAGCCTGGGGATGGTGTGGGGGGTGTTGGGGGCTCAGAGCCCCCCACGCCGGGGTGGGAACAGCCCACGGGATGTCAGAGCCTGGCAGGGAGCAGCTCTGAGTCACCATCCCAGCATCCCCATCCCCATGGCAACCCCGCTTTGCTCGGAGACATCCCGGGGATGGAGCTGCGGGCACGGCTGGCAGTGCCCAGCCCCAGAACCATGGAACCCCCCCAGCCCTTCTCCAGCAGGGCTGGAAAAGCCTCCAAGGCCACCGAGCCCGAGCATTAGCCCAGCACTGCCAAGGCCACCACTGGCCCTGTCCCCAAGTGCCACATCCCCACGGATTTTAATTTAAATCCCTGCAGGGGTGGGGACTCCAGCCGTGCCCAGGGCAGCTGTGCCAGGGCTTTACAACCCTTTCCATGAAGGAATTTCCCCAATATCCAACCTAACCCCCCCTTGGCACAGCTTGAGGCTGTGCCCTCCTGTCCTGCTGTCCCCTGGGAGCAGAGCTCGACCTCCCTGGCTGTCCCCTCCTGTCAGGAGTTGTGCAGAGCCACAAGGTCCCCCCTGATCCCCCTTTTCTCCAGGCTGAGCCCCTTTCCCAGCTCCCTCAGCCTCTCCTGGGGCTCCAGCCCCTTCCCAGACTTGCTCCATCCCAGCATTCCAGCCCCTCACCCCAGCCTGCAGCATTCCCTGGGGTGGTTGTGACCCACATGCCACCCCCAGCCTGCCCTGGGGGTGATCCAAACGGGGAATGTGGCATCCCCACACCCTGGGAATGCTCCAAGGGCTCGGGGCAAGCTCCAGGAAGCTGCTGGAGCTGTCACATCCCAAAGAAAAATATCTCAGCCCAGGGATGTTCAAAGCTCTGGACACTCACAAGAGAAGAGGAACAACTGGAATTATTCTCTTTAATCACACTGGCAGGGCAGAGCTGTCCTGCCTCACCCTCAGCACCACAGCAATCCTTGGATTTCCTCTCCAAATCTTTTCCCAACCTCCCTTTTCCATGGGCAGGTGGTGCCTTGGCCCCAGCTCTGCCCCCAAACCCCTCCAGGAGAAGCCCAAATCCCACAGCTCCTGCTCCCCCTCAGCCATTCCCCCTGCTCTTCCTCCCAGCAGGATGAAGCTCAAGAAGGAGAGGGTCCCAAACCCCACTTGAACCTGAATTCGGGGAATTTTTTCCATGATTTGGGATTTTCAAACCCCATTTTTTAGATTGGGCCTGAAAGGGGATTTCACCCCATGCTCCAGCAGCAAACTGGGGAAGTTTCTGCTCCTGGAGCTGGGATCTGTGTGGGGATGAGGAGCAGATGAGCCCAGAGAGCTGAGCAAGGAGCACAGCTTTCCTCCTGGGAATGAGACAGGGTGGGACAGAAAAATTCAGCATTCCCAGAGCAATCCCACTCCTCAGACACTCCCTCTCCTGTCCCACACTCTCCCCACCACCCCAAGGGATGCAGCTGTGGCTCTTTGTGACCAGAACCAACAACGTTCCCCCTGCCAAGCTGTGGATAAACAAATCTCACCCCTGGATATTCAAACATCAGCCCCATCCCACCACCAACCTGAGGATCCAACACCTCCATGTGCAAAGTCCTGGTTGTATTTGGTTTGGGAAAGTGCAAGACACGGCAGGGACGCGGGGCTGGAGCCCGGGCAGGAGATTTGGCAGCCAGGAGCTCCTCCAAGACCTTTCCAAGGATCTCCAAAGGTGCCAGCAGGTGGGAATGAGAGCTCTGTGGGGTTCCCAGGAGCCTCCTGAGGCACGAGGATAAAGCAGCACCTGCTCGTCCCAGACATTCCCGAGCAGGGATTCCCATTCCTCAGGGATTGGGATAATCGGGAGCTCTCCCAAAATCCCAAAAATTTGGGAACTCCTCCCCGTGGGGAGTTGCGGGCTGGAGCTGCTTCCAGAGGGGTGGGAAGGGCCCAGCCCAGCCCTGCTCAGAGCACCTGCTCCGTGCTGGAGGAGGAAATGTCCAGCAGCCTCCAGGCCATGTAGGGGTTGAGCTCGTCCTGGTCCCGGCACAGGGCCCACACGTAGAGCATCCGCAGCACCTTGTCCTGCCAGAGAACGCCAGTCACAGGGCACGGCCACGCTGCCATCAGGGCCCCTGAGCTCCTTCCAGCCCCAGAACCCAAATCCTC
Organism: Vidua chalybeata; assembly: GCF_026979565.1. Classification (NCBI taxonomy): domain Eukaryota; kingdom Metazoa; phylum Chordata; class Aves; order Passeriformes; family Viduidae; genus Vidua; species Vidua chalybeata. The sequence goes on along the minus strand of NC_071556.1, from coordinate 4,272,034 downwards.
TTAGTTCCAATCCCAAAACTCCAATCCTTCAAGTTCCAACCCCAAAACTCAAATCCTTCGAGCTCCTTCCAAGCCCAGAACTCCAATCCTTCGAGTTCCAACCCCAAAACTCCAATCCTTCGAGTTCCAGCCCCAAAACTCCAATCCTTCGAGTTCCAGCCCCAAAACTCCAATCCTTCGAGTTCCAGCCCCAAAACTCCAATCCTTCGAGCTCCTTCCAACCCCAAAACCCAAATCCTTCGAGGTCCAATCCCAAAACTCAAATCCTTCGAGCTCTTTCCAACCCCAAATCTTAAATCCTTCGAGCTCCTTCCAGCCCTAAAACTCCAATCCTTCAAGCTCTATCCCCAAACCTCCAATTCTTCGAGTTCCTTCCAACCCCAAAACCCAAATCCTCTTAGTTCCAGCCCCAAAACTCCAATCCTTTGAGTTACAACCCCAAAACCCAAATCCTTTGAGCTCCTTCCTACCCCAAAACCCAAATCCTTTGAGCTCCAACCCCAAAACTCCAATCCTTCGAGTTCCTTCCAACCCCAAAACCCAAACCCTTCGAGATCCAACCCCAAAACTCCAATCCTTCGAGTTTCAACCCCAAAACTCAAATCCTTCGAGTTCCAGCCCCAAAACTCCAATCCTTCGAGCTCCTTCCAGCCCTAAAACTCAAATCCTTCAAGGTTCTTCCAACCCCAAAACTCAAATCCTTCGAGCTCCAACCCCAAAACTCCAATCCTCCGAGCTCCTTCCAAGCCCAGAACTCCAATCCTCTTAGTTCCAACCCCAAAACTCCAATCCTTCGAGTTCCAACCCCAAAACCCAAATCCTTCAAAGTTCTTCCAACCCCAAAACCCAAATCCTTTGAGCTCCTTCCAACCCCAAAACCCAAATCCTTTGAGCTCCTTCCAACCCCAAAACCCAAATCCTTTGAGCTCCTTCCAACCCCAAAACCCAAATCCTCTTAGTTCCAGCCCCAAAACTCCAATCCTTTGAGTTACAACCCCAAAACCCAAATCCTTCGAGCTCCTTCCAGCCCCACAGCTCCGGGGATTTGGGCTCCCCTCTCCCTAAACCTCCCATGTCAGTGTCCAGGAGCTGCTCAGCTCTTCCACCCAAGGCCAGGCTCTTGATTAAAGCCGAGCTTTGGGTTCCGCTGCAGAATTTGAATTCCTCTCCCTGATTTATTGCAGCTCCGGAGGAATCCGACAGCAAAGGGACTTTGATATCCTGTTCAATAATTATCCCATCAATATTTATCTGCCAGGAATGCAGGAATTTCATGCAGGGAATCACTGGATCAGCTCTTCCTGCCCAGATGAGCCCCATCATTCAAATGAATCCCAATTTTCCAGCCTGCACCAAAATCCAGGACTGCAAAAGCCAATATTTGTGAAATGCCTCTCTTAATTCCAAGGAAAATGTGCTGGGAAGTGGCAGCTCCAGCACTGTCCCCATGAGGTGTCACTGAGCCACTGAAGCCCAGGACAGGCTGGAGCTGCCTGGAGAGAAAAATTATATAATAGTAATAGTAATAGTAATAATAATAATAATAATACCTAAAATTAAAATTAAATTAAAATTAATTTATAATAAAATTCTAATTGATTAATAATTAAATTATAATTTTATATATTTTAGTAATTGTATAAGTTTAAAGTATCATTATAATTAACTTATAATTCCATATATTTTATTACTTTTATAGATTAAAAGTATCATTATAATTAAATGATAATGAAATTATAATATCAATATGACACCATTATTTTGTTGTTGTTATTATTATTATTATTATTATTATTATTATTATTATTATTATTATTATTATTCCTGGAGAGAGAAATATCTCCAGGAACCTCCTCCAGCTGCTGCCACAAACTCTGGGAACAGAGAATTCCATGGGCCAGGCTCAGCTTGGAATCACCCAGGAGGGAAGAGCACCAAGGCCAGCCCAGGGCACTCCAGGAGGTGCCAGGGATTCCCAGGACATTCCAGGGATTCCCAGGACATTCCAGGGATTCCCAGGATATTCCAGGGATTCCCAGGATATTCCAGGGATTCCCAGGGCACTCCAGGAGGTGCCAGGGATTCCCAGGCACTCCAGGGATTCCCAGGGCACTCCAGCGATTCCAAGGACATTCCAGAAAGTGCCAGGGCACTCCAGGAGGTGCCAGGGATTCCCAGGACATTCCAGGGATTCCCAGGATATTCCAGGGATTCCCAGGGCACTCCAGGGATTCCCAGGATATTCCAGGGATTCCCAGGACATTCCAGGGATTCCCAGGATATTCCAGGGATTCCCAGGGCACTCCAGGGATATTCCCAGGGCACTCCAGGGATTCCCAGGGCACTCCAGGGATTCCCAGGGATTTGCTGCCCAGATCATTCCCTGCTCCCTAAGAACCTCCCAGAGCCCGAGCTCCAGGCAGGGGTGGGCGTTCCCTGTGGGATTTTCATGGAGTTAAGGCATTTTGTGTGCAGTGTGGGGAGCATTTGGGGTTTTTTTCCATCCAGTGACTCAACTCTGCCCCCACCCCCTTTGCCAGAGGGCTCAGCTCTGCCAGCGCCCTTCGGGAAAGGAAAAGGGGGAGGAAAACCCAGCAGGGAGAGGTGGGAATGGGATGGAGCTGGAGCTGCACTGCGAGATCCCAAACGTGTCCAGACCCCAGAACCCGTCCCAGATCCCAAACATACCCCAGATCCCAAACGTGTCCCAGATCCCAAACGTGTCCCAGACCTCAAATGTGTCCCACATCCCAAACATGTCCCAGATCCCAAACATGTCCCAGATCCCAAATGTGTCCAGATCCCAAACATCTCCCTGTCCCCAAACATGTTTCAAATCCCAAACTTGTCCCAGACTCCAAATGTGTCCCAGATCCCAAACATGCCCAGATCCCACACGTCCCACACCCCAAACATGTCCCAGCCCCCAAACACGTCCCAGACCTCAAATGTGTCCTTGACCCCAAATATATCTCAAACCCCAAATGTGTCCCAGACCCCAAACATATCTCAGACCCCAAATGTGTCCAGATCCCAAAAATCTCCCTGACCCCAAACATGTTTCAAATCCCAAACTTGTCGCAGACCCCAAACGTGCCCAGATCCCAAACACATCCCAGACCTCAAATGTGTCCCAGACCCCAAACATATCTCAAACCCCAAATGTGTCCCTGACCCCAAACATATCTAAAACCCCAAATGTGACCCGAACCCCAAATATATCTCAGACCCCAAATGTGACCCAGACCCCAAACGCGTCCCTGGCCCCAAACGTGTCCCCACTCACCGGGTCCCCTTCCACCACCTCCCCTTGGTGGTTCTTGATCACCATCACCACCTGGGCCTGGAAGGTGATGATCAGCACTGGCCCCTGCTCCATCATCTTCCCCATGGCCAGCTGCAGGGACAGAGAATTCCGTGGAGATCCAGCACCCCATTCCTGTAGGGTCACGGAAGAGTTCCCACCACCCCAGACACTCCCAGCTCCGGGATCACCCCATTCCTGCAGGGTCTGCAGGAGCTGCAGCAGGAGATCCCAAAGATGTCCAGATCCCAAACGTGTCCCAGACCCCAAACCTATCCCACATCCCAAACACGTCCCAGATCCCAAATGTGTCCCAGATCCCAAATGTGTCCCAGATCCCAAACGTGTCCCAGATCCCAAACCTGTCCCAGACCCCAAACCTGTCCCACATCCCAAACCCCAAACCTATCTCACATCCCAAACGTGTCCCAGACCCCAAACGTGTCCCAGACCCCAAATCTGTCCCAGACCCCAAATGTGTCCCAGACCCCAAATATGTCCCAGACCCCAAACGTGTCCCAGACCCCAAACGTGTCCCATACCCCAAACGTGTCCCAGACCCCAAATCTGTCCCAGACCCCAAACATGTCCCAGACCCCAAACATGTCCCAGACCCCAAACGTGTCCCAGACCCCAAACGTGTCCCATACCCCAAACGTGTCCCACACCACAAACGTATCCCAGACCCCAAACACGTCCCAGACCCCAAATCTGATCCAGACCCCAAACGTGTCCCAGACCCCAAACGTGTCCCAGACCCCAAATATGTCCCAGACCCCAAATCTGTCCCAGACCCCAAACGTGTCCCAGACCCCAAACGTGTCCCACACCCCAAATGTGTCCCAGACCCCAAACACGTCCCAGACCCCAAACACGTCCCAGACCCCAAATCTGTCCCAGACCCCAAACGTGTCCCAGACCCCAAACGTGTCCCAGACCCCAAATCTGTCCCAGACCCCAAACGTGTCCCAGACCCCAAATCTGTCCCAGACCCCAAACCTGTCCCAGACCCCAAATCTGTCCCAGACCCCAAACGTGTCCCAGACCCCAAATCTGTCCCAGACCCCAAATCTGTCGCAGACCCCAAACCTGTCCCAGACCCCAAACGTGTCCCAGACCCCAAATGTGTCCCAGACCCCAAATCTGTCCCAGACCCCAAATCTGTCCCAGACCCCAAACATGTCCCAGACTGGAAGAGCTCCCATCACTCCGGACACTCCCAGCTCCCCCCTGGCTGTTCAATCACATCCATTCCATCATTCTGACATGATGGAAAAGCTCTTTCCCAAAAAAAAAAAAATTCCAAGTAAAACCTTGGGAACTTTCAAAGCTTTCCCCAAACTGTCGTGGGTTTTTTCATTATTTTCCCAAGTCCATAAATCTGGGAAATGGGAACGAGCTCTGCTCCGTTATTTCCAATTAGAAAGCAAAATCAAAGACACCCTGCTCTCCAAAAAAAACCCGGAATTTTCTGAAGGAAATGCTTGGAATCGGAACATCCTGAGCTGGAAGGGACCCACAAGGATCAAACAGAGCTTTTCTCCTGCTTTTAAAGCAGTTTTTGCCAGGAAGTTGTTCTGAACCAGACAAAAACTGTACCAGAAAGACTTCAAGGTGGGAACCTTTTATTTGCCAGATTTTTTTTCCCCCCTCTATTCCCAGATCATTCCATTAAATATTTAAAGACTTTATTTACTGGAATGCAAGAAGAGTGGAAATTCAAAATTCAGCTTTTTTTTTTTTCTTTTAAAAACTCAGAAATCTCTTTCTGCCCATTGTGGGACATCTCTTGCATCCCTTTTTTTTTTTTTTTTTTGTGGGAATGCAGGATGCCATGGAATGCTCTGCTGCTTTTTAGCTCAGGAATTCCTGCCTGTGCTGCCCCAAAAAGGAATCACAGGGATTGAGGACAGCAGGATTTTCCTCTTTTGAAATGTTCCCAAACATTTCTGGTTGATCCCTAATAAAGGAAGCAGCAGCAGGACAAGGCTGGGCTGTGTCACAAAGGAATAAATTTATTTATAGGGTGATTTTCCTGTTCCCTGAGGGAATTTCAACAGCTCTGCAACGTCCCCCTGCCTGATCCCAGGGAATGAGCTCCATCCCAATCCACACCTGGAGCTCAAATTTCTTAGGAAATCAAACCCAGCTTTTCACCCAAAGCCAAGCCTAGCTCGATTTCCAAGATATTTGAGATGCCATCAAAAATCCCCCAGCATCCTGTGGGATTGTTCCTCAGGGCTGGGATGCCCCCGGGCAGGGGACAGAATTCCTGGCCCTCCTTCCCTGGGGCAGGGACAGCTCCAGCTCCTCCCGAAAGGCGCCTGGAATGCGGCCAAGTCAGCCCAGGATCCCTGGATTGGCTGGGGAGGACCTTAAAGCCCTTCCAGTTATGGGATTTCCCTTCCAGCAATGGGATTTTCCCTTCCAGCAATGGGATTTTCCCTTCCAGTTATGGGATTTCCCTTCCAGCAATGGGATTTCCCTTTCAGCAATGGGATTTTCCCTTCCAGCACTGGGATTTTCCCTTCCAGCTATGGGATTTCCCTTTCAGCAATGGGATTTTCCCTTCCAGCACTGGGATTTTCCCTTCCAGCTATGGGATTTTCCCTTCCAGCAATGGGATTTTCCTTTCCAACAATGGGATTTTCCCTTACAGTTATGGGATTTCCCTTCCAGCAATGGGATTTCCCTTCCAGCAATGGGATTTTCCTTTCCAACAATGGGATTTTCCCTTCCAGTTATGGGATTTCCCTTCCAGCAATGGGATTTTCCCTTCCAGCAATGGGATTTTCCTTTCCAGCAATGGGATTTCCCTTCCAGTAATGGATTTCCCTTTCAGCACTGGAATTTTCCCTTCCACTTATGGAATTTCCCTTCCAGCACTGGAATTTTCCCTTCCAGTTATGGGATTTCCCTTCCAGTTATGGGATTTCCCTTCCAGCACTGGAATTTTGCCTTCCAGTTATGGGATTTCCCTTCCAGTTATAGGATTTCCCTTCCAGTTATGGGATTTCCCTTCCAGCATTGGGATTTCCCTTCCAGCACTGGGATTTCCCCTCTGGGAGCAGAAATTCCAAACCCCAGAATTCCAACCCAGCATTCAGAGCCAAGAAGGTTGGATTTGATGATCCTGGAGGATTTTTCCAATCTTCCTGACCCTAAAAAAAGCCCTGCTGAGCCCATGAGTTGAATTCCTCCCCCAAAGGAGAACCTGGGCAGGGAACTCACGTCGATGTTGTCGATGTCCAGGATCCTGGAATGGAACTGGAGCCCCAAGGCCTTGGCCTGCTGGATGGGATGGGCCAGCTGGCTGTAGGTCTGAGGGATGAACAAATTTGGGTTGGGAATTGTTTGGAATTGTTCTCTCACCATCAAAAAAAAAAAAAAAAAAAAAAAAAAAAAAAGGAAAAAAAAAAGGGAGAGAGCCAAAAAAAAAAAAAAAAAAACAAAACTCCACGAGAAAAAGTCACATTTTTTTGTAAATGTGCTGAAGGAAGGGATTAAAGAATTGCAGAAAATGCTTTGGGATTCACAAAATTCACAAAAATCCCACTAAAAATCCCACTTTTCCTGGGCAGAATGTGAGGGACTGAGAGCACCTGAGAGCTGAGGGACTCACAACTGGACTGAACAGCAGGAACAGGGAAAAGCAAGGAAAAGCAGGGAAAATGAAGGAAAAGCAGGGAAAATAATGGAAAAACAGAGGAAAGCAGGGAAAAGAAGGGAAAAGAAGGGAAAAGAAGGGAAAAAAGAAGGGAAAAAAGAAGGGAAAAGAAGGGAAAAAAGAAGGGAAAAAAGAAGGGAAAAAAGAAGGGAAAAGAAGGGGAAATAAAGGAAAAGCCAGGAAAAGCAAGATAAAACAAGGAAAAGCAGGGAAAATAAAGAGAAAAACAGGGAAAATAAAGAAAAAAACAGGGGAAAGCAGGGGAAATAAGGGAAAAGCAGGGAAAATAAAGGAAAATAAAGGAAAAGCGGGGAAAAGGAAGGAAAAGCCAGGAAAAGAAGGGAAAAGCAGGGAAAATAAAGGGGAAATAAAGGAAAAACCAGGAAAAGCAGGGAAAAGCAAGATAAAACAAGGAGAAACAGGGAAAATGAAGGAAAAGCAGGGAAAAGGAAGGAAAAACAGGGGAAAAGAGGGAATTCAGTATCAGAATCACCATCTCAGCACCCGTGGGATCCATGAAAAGATTTTATCCCCCAGGATAAGATTCCCATTTCCTCCCCTGGCTTATCTGATTTCTCTTGACTTGGAGCTTCATTCCCCATTCCAGGTGCCTTGGGAATGTTTGATTTTGGGCTCACAAACTGCAGGGAAGCTGCTGCTTCCCTCCAGAGCAATCCAAGGTGTCTTTCCCTGCTGGAAGCAGGGAAGATTCTTTGCTTTCAGACTGGATTATTGTTACCAAAAAAAAAAAAAAAAAAAAAAAAAAAAACCAAAACAAAACAAAAACAAAAAAAACCAAACAAACAAAAAAAATAAAAACAACACAAAAAAAACCAAAACAAAACAAAAAAACCCACAAAAAAAAAAAAAGCTCATCAGGATTTATTAAATTGAAAAAATTGGCTCTCCCAGCCCTCTGCTGGTGGAGAATTCACTTGAAGAAATTCAGCTCTTGAATTATTTTGGATTTGGAAGAGCAGAATTATTTTGGATTTTACAGCCCAATAATTTTGGAGGAATGAAGATCCAAATAAAAGCCCACCAACACTGTCAGGAAAGGCTCTGCTTTTAGGAATTCCCTGAATTCCAACCCCTCAAAATAACCCCAATTTCAAGGGAGAATCCCAAGCTTTGGGGAATTTTTGGGAGCTTCACTCACGGCCTCGTAGCACCAGTCCTTGAGGATGTCGAGCTCTCCGGAGATCAGAGCCTGAGGAGGAAATCAGAACATTTTAAAGCTCCTCCTGTATCCAAGTGGGACCAATCAGCCCTTCCAGCACCAAAACACCTTAAAATCCCACATTTGGTGGGACTCTGGGGGGAAATTGGAGCTGCAAAGGGGAACAGCAAAAAGGATTTCTATAAAAACACAGGAGTTGAAGCCAAGGGATAGAAATCTTTGGATAATTAAAACTCTCTTAAAGCTCCCAGCTGAACCTTCCCATTAAATCTTCCTGTTCAACCTGCCACAGAGGCAGCAGAGTTCCCAGGGCTCAGAAATCCTGGGATCAAACAGGAGCAGAGCTGCAATTCTCCAAACTGAAAAATTCAGGGCACGGAAGGAATGGAAGAATCCCAGGTTTGGCTCCTCAAGCCCCAGTTTTTCCAGTCTCTCCCAAGTCTCTCAGAAGAATTCCTGCTCTATTTCAAATCCCAAATTCAGAACAATTCCTGCTCTATTTGCAATCCCAAATACAGAATAATTCCCGCTCTATTTCCAATCCCAAATTCAGAACAATTCCTGCTCTATTTCCAATCCCAAATTCAGAACAATTCCTGCTCTATTTCAAATCCCAAATTCAGAATAATTCCTGCTTTAATTCAAATTCCTAATTCAGAACAATTCCTGCTTTAATTCAAATTCCTAATTCAGAATAATTCCTGCTCTATTTCCAATCCCAATTTCAGAACAATTCCTGCTCCATTTCCAATCCTGAATTCAGAACAATTCCTGTTCTATTTCCAATCCTGAATTCAGAACAATTCCTGCTCTATTTCCAATCCCAATTTCAGAACAATTCCAGCTCTATTTCCAATCCTGAATTCAGAACAATTCCTGCTCTATTTCCAATCCCAAATTCAGAACAATTCCTGCTCTATTTCCAATCCCAAATTCAGAATAATTCCTGTTCTATTTCCAATCCCAAATTCAGAACAATTCCTGCTCTATTTCCAATCCCAAATTCAGAACAATTCCTGCTCTATTTCCAATCCTGAATTCAGAACAATTCCTGCTCTATTTCCAATCCCAATTTCAAAACAATTCCTGCCCTATTTCAAATCCTGAATTCAGAACAATTCCTGCTCTATTTCCAATCCCAAATTCAGAATAATTCCTGCTCTATTTCAAATCCCAAATTCCCTCTGTCTTCCCTGCTGCAGTGACAGGGTGACAGGGACCCACACCCATTTACAGTCACATCTCTCATCACTCCGAGTCCCTAAAAACCTCAAATTCCAGACACTTCCATGACCACTGAACCACTGGTCACAACTTGCTGCTCTTCCCAAATCCCAGATCACATCCCAAATTCCTTCCCTTATCCCTCTGCTATCACCATTTGCTCCCCCACTTCCCTCTGATCCCACCTCCTTTGCTGTTTTCCAGGCCAGAAAAATCATTTATTATCCCACGGTTTGAACCCAAACGTGGGATCCAATTCCTCTCCCAAAGTTCTGTGCAAAGCTGGAGAAGCAAATCCTCTCCCAACTTTTGATTTTAGCAATGGAAAATTAAAAAAAAAAACCATTTTCCAAGGGGTAATAAAGGGGAAAATGAAGGGAAGCAATGGCTGCTGAGTCACCTCCAGGACGTTGGGGATGATGTCCCGCTCACACTGCTTCAGGAAGCGATCCTTGTCAAAGGAGGGATCCACCTTGAGGATCTCTGTCAGCACCTCAGACATTTCTGTCTTGGAGAACAATCCCCCTGCAAAAACATCTCAGTGGGCTGCTGGCACTGCCACCAGCACCAGGAAAAGGGGACAGAGCTCTGGGGACAGAGCAGAGAGGAAAAGTCACCAGGAAAAGGGACAGAGCTCTGGTGACAGAGCAGAGAGAGGAAAAGTCACCAGGAAAAGGGACAGAGCTCTGGTGAGAGAGCAGAGAGAGGAAAAGTCACCAAACAGAGACAGAGCTCTGGTGACAGAGCAGAGAGAGGAAAAGTCATCAGGAAATGGGACAGAGCTCTGGTGAGAGAGCAGAGAGGAAAAGTCATCAGGAAATGGGACAGAGCTCTGGTGAGAGAGCAGAGAGGAAAAGTCATCAGGAAATGGGACAGAGCTCTGGTGACAGAGCAGAGAGGAAAAGTCACCAAACAGAGACACAGTTCTGGGGACAGAGCAGAGAGAGGAAAAGTCACCAGGAAAAGGGACAGAGCTCTGGTGACAGAGCAGAGAGAGGAAAAGTCACCAAACAGGGACAGAGCTCTGGTGAGAGAGCAGAGGGAGGAAAAGTCACCAGGAAAAGGGACAGAGCTCTGGTGACAGAGCAGAGAGGGGAAAAGTCACCAGGAAAAGGGACAGAGCTCTGGTGAGAGAGCAGAGAGAGGAAAAGTCACCAGGATATGAAGACAAAGCTCTGGTGACAGAGCAGGGAGAGGAAAAGTCACCAAACAGAGACACAGCTCTGGTGACAGAGCAGAAGGAAGAAAAGTCACCAAACAGGGACAGAGCTCTGGTGAGAGAGCAGGGAGGAAAAGTCACCAAACAGGGACAGAGCTCTGGTGACAGAGCAGAGAGGAAAAGTCACCCTGGGAACGATTCCAGCCTTGAAGCTCAACCCGAGCTGGACCCCAAGGATTGTCCTCCCACGACCCACGGGCGTGCTGCAGAGCTCTGGGACGTGCCCAGGGCTGGCAGCGCCGGGAGCAGGAGCAGGAGCAGGGCCCTGCAGGAGCAGCTGGGGGTGTCCCCTGTACCTATGAGGTCGGTGACGCGGTCGGTGACGGCGCGCGACGCTCGGATGAAGGCGTTGTCGCTCTCGTCGTATTTCATCTTCATCTCAAAGAACCCTGCCAGGGGAACAGAGAGCTCAGAGCCCCCAGCTCAGCCCCAGCCAGGGCTCCAACCTCTCCCCAGTCCCTCTGTTCAGCACCAGGCGCCAGCTGGGAGTTGGTTTTCTCCCCATTTTATTCCCCATTTGTATCCCCATTTTCTTCCCAATTTTTCTCCCCATTTTCTTCCCCATTTCATTCCCCTTTTTTCTCCCCATTTTCCTTCACATTTTATTCCTCATTTTCTCTTCATTTTATTCCTCATTTTTCTCTTCATTTTATTCCCCATTTTCCTCCCCATTTTCTTCCCCATTTTCTCCCCATTTTATTGCTCATTTTTCTCCCCATTTCATTCCTCATTTTTCTCCCCATTTCTTCCCTATTTTTATCCCCATTTTTCTTCCCCATTTTCTTCCCCATTTTATTCCTCATTTTTCTCCCCATTTTATTCCTCATTTTTCTCCCCATTTTATTCCCTATTTTTCTCCTCATTTTATTCCTCATTTTATTCCCCATTTTTCTCCTCATTTTATTCCTCATTTTTCTTCCCATTTTATTCCTCATTTTTCTCTTCATTTTATTCCCCATTTTTCTCCCCATTTTTCTCCTCATTTTATTTTTCATTTTTCTCCCCATTTTTCCCTATTTTTCTCCTCATTTTCTTCCCCATTCCCCCCCCCATTTTATTCCCCTTTTTTCTCCCCATTTTCTTCCCCATTTTTCTCCTCATTTTTCTCCCCATTTTTCTCCCCGTTTTATTCCCCATTTTTCTCCCCATTTTATTCCTCATTTTTCTCCCCATTTTTCTCCCCGTTTTATTCCCCATTTTTCTCCCCTTTTCCCCACAATATTCTGATCTCTCAGTAACTCCTCCTCTGCTAACACTCAGATTTAACACCTCTGGGAATGGTATTTATCCAATGCAATGAGCAAATTCAGGATTTGCTCCAACTGGTGGAGTGTCCATCCCTGGAGGTGTCACCTGGGGGTGACAAGGTGGGGACAGGGACAGGTTGGACTCAAAGGTCCTGGAGGGTTTTTCTGGGAATGTATTCAGGGAATTTGCACTGGGAACAACCTCAGATGATATCAAAGGTCAGCTTTATATTCCAAAGAGATCACAGGATTTTTTTTTTTTTTTTAAAGTGTTTCACCAATTTGGAAGTTGTGTGAAACTCCCTCGGTTTTTCAGGATTTTCCTTGTTTTAAGCTGCAGCTGGGCAGGAGCTGAGCTGCTTTCCCTCTCCCTGGTGCCAGAACAAAGCTGGGGAGGGAAGAACAGGAAACCCAGAGGGAGCTCAGCTCCCTCTGAGCAGGGTTTGGTGCCCTGGAGCAGGGACTGCTCCCAGCACAGGAGGGGCTGCAGCACAGATGGAGCAGCCTGGAGAAGCTGCAGAGCTCCCAGCTCTGCCTCCCTTCCCTCCACGGGCTCCAAGCCCACAGAGCAAGGTGAGAATTTGGGATTTGTTGGGGCTGGAGAGCCCAGCAGGGAGCAGGGCTGGGAAGGGAATGTGCTCAACTCACTGTTGAAAACCACGTTGTTGTCCTTGAAATCTTTCCACTGCTGGTACCACTTGGAGTCTTTATGCAGCACCATGCCCATGGCTTCCCTAGAGAGGGCAGAAAACAGGGATAAAATGTGGATATTTGGGAAAAATTAACTCGTAACAAATACAGACAACACCCTGAGGAATATCCCTGCAGCACTTGGCATCACTGAGGCTGAGACAGCACAGGAATGATGAGCTCAATTACCAGATAAATTATGGCCTCATCAATTATAAAATAAATTGCAGCCCCATAAATGATCCACCAGACAAATGAAACACCAGACAAATAAAAACCCCAGATAAATAAAACATCAGATAAACAAAACTCCAGAGAAATAAAGCACCAGACAAATAAAACTCAAACTCAGAGGAGCAAAGCAGCCCAGAAAAAAAGGAGCTCAGCCTTAGCCCTGCCTCACCCAGCAGCACCAAGTTAAAACTGAACACAGAACAATGCTCAGCTCAGAATTTCACCTCAGAACATTCAATTTCACCTTCAGAATTGGAGTTTTCCAGGAAGATCCGGGATCACCCACTCCTGCTGGGAACGTGCTCCCAGACCCAGCTGCTCCCACCCCACAGCTCCTGCATTTTCATCCCTGACCTGGTTTTTACCTTTTCCCATCAATTTACACAGACAAATATCCCCCCACAGAGGATTCCCCACGTACTCATTGGCTTCAAACACTCGCTGCTCTTTAATCCTCTCTCCGGAATATTCCGTCCGCTTCCGGAGCCGCTCCGGGCGTCTGTAGGGACCAGTTTGTCCCAAAACACTCTCATCTATTTCCTTCTTAACAGTTTCTACTCCCTGCAAGGAAAACAGCCCCGTTAGTGTGGATTTATTGCTCTTCCAGAAGCTGAAAAATCCCATCCTGTGATGGTTTGGGAGAGCAAAAGGCCCTGGGCTCCACCAGGGATGGGGCAGCCACAGCTTGGCAACAAAATATTGGATATTTCCTGTATTTCCTGCAAAAAGAGGGATTTAAGGAAGTTTAAATCACTCTGGAGAGGGGTATTTTCCAACCCTGCACCACGCAGCTCCCCGGGAGCTCAGCCCTGCCAGGCTCACACCTCACAGGGGAGGTGCCTGCTGGATTTCATATCCTGCTGGATTTCACCCCAAAGCTCCCCAAAACGCCACTCCCGAGGCTCTGGACGCCCTGGGAGCTCAGGGAGCAGTACCTGGGAGATGGCTTTGAAGGCTGCAGTCCTGCCCAGCTTCTCCCCTCCCCTGGTCACAGACTCTGCAGATTGTTTGGCCGTTTTGGCAGCTTCCTCCACCCCCTCCTTGATCTTCCTGCCCAGGTCACTCCTGCTGACCTCATCCAAACTCTGCAAGGGAAAAGGGAAAGGTCATTGCAGCTCCATCCCTTACCCCCAGCCCCTCTCCAGCTCTCCTGGAGCCCCTCTACCCCTGCAAGGGGCTCTGAGCTCTCCCTGGAGCCTTCTCCTCTCCAGGTGAGCACCCCCAGCTCTCCCCAGAGGGGCTCCAGCCCTGGGAGCAGCTCTGGGATCTCCTCTGGACTCTCTCCAGCAGCTCCAGGACCTTATTTTGGGTTCCCAAGGCTGCAGGTGGGGTCCCTCTCTTCTCCATCCCCCAAATCCCAGGGGAATCCCAGGCTGGGTTTCCTCTGACCACTCCCAATGCGTTATTTTATGAACACCTCTGGTTTCAAAAGCTGCAGGAACAGCAGCACCTGCCAGCAATGATGACAATTCCAGCCCCTCAAAAGCCCAACTTCAGCAGAGCTGCCCTGAGGAAAGGTCCTTTTACCTCTTTAACCGTCCCTGTTATTTCTTCAAGTTTCTTTTTAATCACTTCTGAGGTCTTCACTGTTTCAGATTCAATGGTTTTCTGGGGGAAAAGAACATTAATCAAGAGACAGAAACTACTGAAACCCAGCTTGGATTGGAGCACAATCCATTAAGGCTGGAATTGAGGGCAGAAAAAGCAACATTTCAGGAGTTCATGGCCTGAGTCAGCAGCAGCAGCAGCTCAGCTTTGCAAATGATCATGTTCAGAGCACTCTGAACAAGCAAAAGAAACATTTGACGCTCAGTTTAATGCCTCATTATTTGATCTGCTCAGAAATGCAGCCAAGTGTCTGCTGGAAAGACTTCCCACTAAAAAAAAACCAACCAACCAAAAAAAAAAAAAAAAAAAAACATTCCAACAAATAAACATTCTGAGGCATCCATTTAGCACTGGGTGCTTCCAGCCAAGCAGAACTTCTCCTGAACGGTTCAGCTGTGGATTGAAATGTTCACTCAGAGCAGCAAAAGCTGAGTAAAGCAGGGAATAAAGCACAAAATAAAGCAGGGAACACCCAAACACTCACATATTTCCTCCTCGCTTCCCGCAGCGCATCCGACTCCTCCAGCTTTTTTGCTTCATCTCGGAATTTTTTAATGCTTTCCTTCATCTCTTTGTTCTTGGCTAACTCCTGTTTGATGTTCTCCACAAAACCTGAGATGAATCCCTTCCTTCCTCCCGAGGAGTAGCATCTGGACTGGAGGAAACCATTCCATGTTGGAGAATCCCAAGGAATTGGAGCAAACAGGACTCAAATAAGTCAGGTTTTGAAGGCAGGAGCTCGATGGGCTTGAGGCAAGCCCCTGGATTGCTTTTTGAACGTGTGGAAATCACGGAGCTGCTTGGAAAAGCAGCAGCTGATCCTCCAAAGAGCCACGTGGCCAACGGATTTCAGGGAATCTCAGGATGGATTGGGTTGAGAGGACTTTAAATCCCATCCAGCTCCACCCCCTGCCATGGGCAGGGACACCTCCCCCTACCCCAGGCTGCTCCAAGCCCTGTCCAACCTCAGCTGCCCCAAAAATTCCTTGAGTTCTATTTAAAAAGTGGATTTTTCCAGCCTGGAACTGCCACTTCCCAGAGCCAGGACTCTGCTGGGAACACACTGTGGGGTGGAAATGGAATAAATTCAGGTGGGACCAACCTGAGGAGTGCCCAGGGCAGGGCTGCTGATCCTGTGCAGGGAACTCCTGGGGAAGGCAGGGATGGGATAACGCCTGGAGAGCAGCCACGGGCCACTGAGGAGACATTTCTGCAAGGAAAACAGCACAGCAGGAGCTCAGGGAAGCACCCAAGAGCTGCCAGCACCCGGATCTGGGGCAGCAGGGATGCACAAATCCGCGCTGGAGCTGAAACGTGAGAAGCACAAGTTTGTTTTGGTTTTTTTTTTTTTTTTTCTAGGCAAACTCCTCCAAACACAGCTTTTCCCCAGTTCTGGAGGATCCCAGGACAATCCCTGGATGGTTCTGCTGCCCTTGCCGAGGTCAAACCTGCAGATTCCTGCTCTGGAAAGGGTCGGTGCCGAGCTCAGGGCTCGCAGCAGGGGAAAATCAGGGAAATCCCGGAAAAAAAATCTGTGCTCGCTCAGGAACAGCGCGGGGCAGGAGAGCTCCCGGCCAAAGGCACGAAGGCAGCAGAAATCCCGAAGCTCTCGTTTCACCCCGGGCACAAAGGGCTCATCCCGGCCCCTCCGGCTCGGGGTGAGCTCCGTGCGCGGCTCCCGCCGCTCACGGCAAAACCGCCCCCCGTGAAACCCCGAGAGAGGCCCCGGGAGCCCCGAGGGCCCGGAGCGCTTGGGCTGGAGGAGCCTCGACCCCTCCAAATCCCGGGGACACGGCTCCGCGACCCGTCCCGCCGCGCCGGGCGGGAGCAGCGACCGCGCAGCGGGGCGAGGAGCCGGGGCCCGGTCCCGGGTGTCCCCACCGGGAGCTGCCAGCGCCGGGGCCCTGCGGGCTGCGAGGGAACGGCGGCTCCGGGCTGGGCCCCGCCGCGCCGCTCGCTGGCCCCGCCGGCCCGAGCAGGTCCCCGTCCCGCCCCGGTCCCGCCCCGGTCCCGTCCGGTGCGGAGCGGCCGCGGTGCCCCCGCGCTCACCCGGCACCCTCCGGCCGCCGCCATCGCCCCGCGCGCCCCCGTGACCGCCGCCGCGCCGTGACGTCACTGCCGCGCGCCGCCCGCGCCACGTGGCCGCGAACGGCGGGACCGGGCGGGACCCCCGGGGCTGCTCCGGACCCGGCCCGGCCCCACCGGGGCTGCTGCGGACCCGGTCCGGCCCCACCGGGGCTGTCCCCGACCCTCCCCGGCCCCATTCGGGGCTGCTCCGGACCCGGCCCGGCCCCACCGGGGCTGCTGCGGACCCGGTCCGGCCTTACCGGGGCTGTCCCCGATTCTCTCCGGCCCTACCAGGGCTGCTCCGGATTCAGACCGGCTTCACCGGGGCTGTCCCCGGCCCCACCAGGGCTGTTCCGGACCCGGTCCGGGCTTACCGGGGCTGTCCCTGATTCTCCCCGGCCCTACCAGGGCTTCTCCGGACCCGGCCCGTCCTCACCGGGGCTGTCCCCGACCTTCCCCGGCCCCACCGGGAGCCCCCCTGCCCCCCACCATGCCCCACACCTTTGTGTTAACATTTAACATTTGTGTTAAAAGCGTTTCCTGCAGGAAAAGGGGAACTCTCCCCCCTCGCACCCACAGCAGGTGTTTGCCCCTTACCTGCCAGGGCCAGACACCCCCACAGGAGAGAAAAAGAAAGTTTTTAACCCCATTTTCAGCCCAGGCCTGCCCAATGGCATCAACACGACCCAGGGGAGATTAAAACCAGCATTGCCACTAGAGAAAAACCTTGAGCTGGGATTGCCCATGGATTAGGTGGGACACAGGAGAGGGAAGATCCTGCACCCTTGGACACATCTTAAAGAGATTCTGTCAGAAATCAAGAGGAACACTGGGTTTGTTTGACAAACTGGACTTTGCTGAGCTGAGCTGGCAGGGATTTTATGCAGAGTAAAGGATGCTGCGACTGAAATACTGAACTGGCATTTATTATCAAAGTCAGACTGTTTACATCTGTCAGGTCAACGAGATGCCACAACTACAAAAAAAGATTGTGCACATGGCAGTTCCAATGCAAAAAACCAGTAAAACGGGGCTCCCTCGGTTAAAAAAAGGACTTAAAATTACTCCAGAAAGCAACCGGGTCGGGCTGAACAGCTTTACATCCAGTCAGAGGAGGCGGCGGAGGGGCAGGCGCGGCCCTGCAGCGGGGCCTAGGCGTTGCGGTCGATCCGCACGTCGATCTCGCGGCCGCGCAGCTGCAGCCCGTTCATCATGCGGCACGCGCGCTCCGCCACCTCCGGCGACTCGAACCGCACCACGCCGCAGCCCTTGGACTTGCCGTTCTCCATCTTGATGTCGGCGTAGAGCACGTGGCCTGGGGGCACAGCGGGGTGAGCCACTCCCCATTCCGTCCCCATTCTCCATCCCAAGGACTGCTCCCCACTTTGGCACTCTCCATTCCGTCCCCATTCTCCATCCCAAGGACTGCTCCCCATCTTGGCTCTGGCACTCTCCATCCAGTCCCCATTCTCCACCCCACGGACTGCTCCCCATCTTGGCTCTGGCACTCTCCATCCAGTCCCAATTCTCCACCCCAAGGACTGCTCCCTAGCTTGGCTTTGGCACTCTCCATCCCAAGGACTGTTCCCCTTGGCTTTGGCACTCTCCATCCAATCCCCATTCTCCACCCCAAGGGCTGCTCCCCATCTTGGCTCTGGCACTCTCCACCCCAAGGGCTGCTCCCCACTTTGGCACTCTCCATCCAGTCCCAATTCTCCACCCCAAGGGCTGTTCCCCACTTTGGCACTATCCATCTAATCCCAATTCTCCATCCCAAGGACTGCTCCCCTTGGCTTTGGCACTCTCCATCCCAAGGATTGCTCCCCTTGGTTTTGTCCACTTGGCTCTGGCACTCTCCATCCAGTCCCAATTCTCCATCCCAAGGACTGTTCCCCTTGGCTCTGGCAGTCTCCATCCAATCCCCATTTTCCACCCCAAGGACTGCTCCCCTTGGCTCTGGCACTCTCCATCCAGTCCCCATTCTCCACCCCACGGACTGCTCCCCATCTTGGCTCTGGCACTCTCCACCCCAAGGACTGCTCCTCTTGGCTTTGGCACTCTCCATCTAATCCCAATTCTCCACCCCAAGGACTGCTCCCCATCTTGGCTCTGGCACTCTCCACCCCAAGGACTGCTGCCCTTGGCTTTGTCCACTTGGCTCTGGCACTCTCCAGCCAATCCCAATTCTTCACCCCAAGGACTGTCTCTACCCCAAGGACTGTTCCCCTTGGCTTTGGCACCCTCCATCCAGTCCCAATTCTCCACCCCAAGGACTGCTCATCTTGGCTCTGGCACTCTTCATCCAATCCCAATTCCTCACCCCAGAGACTGCTCCCCATCTTGGCTCTGGCACTCTCCGTGTAATCCCCATTCTCCACCCCAAGGGCTGCTCCCCACCCCGGCTTTGGCACTCAGAGCTCTGGTGTTGTTTGACAGGAGGTGGATTTATCCCAGCACAGGCTCCACCTCACAGCCAAGGCTGGGCTTGGTTCCCATGGAATGGTCTGGGCTAGGAGGGACCTTAAAGAGCACCCAGGGACACCTCCCGCTGTCCCAGGCTGCTCCAAGTCCCATCCAGCCTGGCTGTGGTCACTTCCAGGATTTAGGGACAACCACAGCTTCTTTGGGAAATCCACTCCAGGGCCTCAACACCCTCCCAGCCAGGAATTCCTTCCCAATATCCCATCTGACCCTGCCCTCTGGGGGTTATTATCTGGCCATTATTCATATTCGTTTCTCAGAGTGAGGAAAACAACTCACCACATTCATTGAATTTATCTTTCAGCATTTTCCATGTAAAATCAAAAGGCAGCTGTGGGAAGAGAAGAATAAACCATTACTGAGGCTCTGCTGAACAACCTGCAGGCAGCCCTGCAAAACCGCAAAGCAGAACCCATCCCAGGACAGCCACTGCCATAAAACCACGGATCACCGTCAGCCAGGAGCTCTTCTGGTAAGGAAATGGTTCCAACTCCCCCCAAAATTTGGCAGCATCCAGTGTTAGACATTGTGATTGGAAACCAAGAATGGACGAGATCGACACATCAGTGACAAGGAACGCCATGGGTGGGAAAGGGCAGGAGTGGGAAAAGGGGGCAGCACGAAAAGGAGAAGAAAAAAGGGGCACTCACATTTCTCACAAATATCTGACAGGCTTTCCGGGCCACGCCGGGCGCAGGGCCTCCGGCTCCTCCCAGGGACCCTGCAAAATTCCCTGCGAAGTTGCCCCGCTCCATGTCCATGGGCCGCTCAAAGTTGCTGCCCATGGCCAGCCCCATGCGCTCCATCCCTGCCCCCATGCCCTGCCCCATGGGCGGCCCCATCCTCTCCATGTTGGTGGCCCCGATGCGCTCCAGGCCCATCCTGTCCATGGGGGCGGCTCCCATCCTCTCTATCCCGATCCTGTCCATGGGCGGGCCCCCGATGCGCTCCAGCCCCGCGGGCATCCTCTCTATCACCTGCCCCATGCCCGCGCCCATGCCGGCGGGCACCATGCGCTCCAGGCCGATGCCCATCCTATCCATGCCCGCCCCCATGCGCTCCACGCCCGAGCCCATCCTGTCCATGGCGCCGCCCACGCGGTCGATGGCGGCGCCCATGCGCTCGATGCCGAAGCCGATGCCGGAGCCCATGCGCTCGATGCCCGGCCCCATGCGCTCGATGCCCGGCCCCATGCGCTCCAGGTTGGGGGCCAGGTGGTCGATGCCCAGCGGGGCCATGCGCTCCATGCCCGAGCCCATCCGCTCCACGTTGGAGCCCATGCGGTCCAGCACCAGCCCCATCCTGTCTATCTCCGAGCCCACCCGCTCCATCCCGTGCCCCATGCCGGCCGGGATCCGCTCGATCCCCGCGCCCATCCGATCGATGCCAGGGGCCATCCTCTCGATGCCAGGAATGCTGGCGTTGCCACCACCTGCAACACAGCACAGACAGCATCAGCAGCTGGGCAGGGATGCAGAGACCTGAGCGGCTGCTCGCTCTGCTGGGATGAATTCCCATCACTCAGAGCTCCCTCGATCCAGGGCTTTGGGCTTGCAGGATGAGGCAAACTCAGATGCTCAGGTCAGACCACCCCTGCAGAGTTGCCCCATTCCTGGGACCCCAAAATAAGGACGTGGAGCTGCTGGAGAGAGTCCAGAGGAGATCCCAGAGCTGCTCCCAGGGCTGGAGCCCCTCTGGGGAGAGCTGGGGGTGCTCACCTGGAAAAGAGAAGGCTCCAGGGAGAGCTCAGAGCCTCTTCCAGGGCCTGAAGGGGCTCCAGGAATGCTGGAGAGGGACGGGGGACAAGGGATGGAGGGACAGGACACAGGGAACGGTTCCTTTGATTCTGAAATGTTGTGATTTGGTCATTAAACCAAATTAAATCTGGAAATTGGATGGGGGAGCTCTGCCTGCTCAGAGATGTTTGGGTTCAGCTTTGCTCCAGAAATTCTGCAGTTTCATTACTGAGATTGTCCAGTATTTCCAGGGAACATGCTTGGAAGTTAAATGTGATACAGGCAGCGGGAGAAGCAGGATTTTGTTTTCACTGACAAAAATTAACAACTTCCCAGCAGCATTTAAAAGCCAGATGGCAAATTCCTAGAGCAAATCTAAATCTGCTTTTTTTAATCTGTAAAACCCCCATAATTTTTGTGAGCAGTTCAGGAATGAAAAGCAGGCAGGAAATGGATTTCATTTACTGCACTCACCTATTCCCCTCTCCAGGGTCTCTCCAAAACTCCGGGACATTCCCATCTCATTTCTTCCAAACTCCCTCTCAAATCCCCCTCCCATGGCCCGATCCATCTCTGCAAAGAGGAAGTGGAGAAGTTTGCAGGGGGTTTTATGACCTCTGAGAGAACATTTTACCACAGGAATCGTTTTGAAGCACAGGAAGGTTTTTGTGATTTTCTCTTGATCATTTTGTCATGGCTTCAGGAGCCCAAAGCCCCAAGGGAAAGCAGGATTTACCCCAAAAACATGGGAGGCTCTGGGGTCTGGAGAGAGCCAGAATTTATCTGAATAAACCCTGCAAGGTGCCATCAATAAATCACTGGGTTTGTGCAGCTCAGAGGCCAAAAGGGACTTGGGGACACAAGTGGAAAAACCCCAAGTTATTCCCATAAAACTGAGGCTTGTGGAAAGAGGGATCCCTCCCAGGGAAGCCAGGAGGACACACAAAAATCCAGTGCCTACCACTCATCCTGCCCATGTTCATCCCAGCTGGAAAGCGGCCGATGTTCTCCATGCCACCAAAGGGACCTTCCATTCCTAAAAAAACAGATTTACCAGGGATTCTTTAGCAGTGCTTTCCAGCTCCACACTGGAGCTGCTGCCACACAACATTCCCACAGGCACGAGACAGCTCCCTACCCACCAGTTCCCAAAAAGGGGTCAGGATTTGGGCACAGCATTATAAAAACCATGGGATCACAGAGTGGTTTGGGTTGGGATATTGAGGATCCACTTGTGACTCCCAGGGATGGCACTTCCAGATCTCCTGAGCTAAGGAAGCACAGGTCATGTTTTATGGGATGTACCCACCCTCCCCACACACCTGCAGCAGCCTGAATACCCAAAAAGGAGCAAATTCCTGCTAAATTGGTGATGATTCCCCAGCACACAAATTCCTGCCACACTCAAACAGCTCAGTCTGCAGGACTTCCACAAAGGCCAAGCTATGAAAGATCAAGAACCACAGCTTACCTCCCATTTTATTCATTCCAAAGCCCATGCCTTCCATTCCCATTCCTCAAAATAAAAGAGAAAGCTTTATATAGCAGGTGTCATCCAAGAAATTCCAGCCAAAGGCTGCAGAACTCAAACCACACAACACATCCATGGCTTGGGCTGAAGAGCTTACATGGGATAAGTCTGAGGAGATTTCAACATTCCTGCTCAGAAAATCAAGCAGCAAAGGGGAAAAACCCACTGGCATTTCGACATGGAAAGCTGAGTGTGTGCTACTTTTTAGGTGGCTCTTTGAAACTTGTGCTATTTCAACAGATCCTCACCAAAGATTTGCAAGCCCACTAGAGGTGTTAAAAGTGAGAGATGGTTTGGAGTGTCATGGATCTTTGCAGTGTCTGCTGCTCATGCTCAAGAGTCAGAAAATGAGAGCTGTGTCTTGATCACAGTGGAAAAAAAAATAAAAATGGAGCAGTTGGTTAAATTCAAGTTTCCATTATCAAGCTGAACAAAAAAAAACTCATTTGGCTTTAACATTCCTAAGAAACTACCAACTTTTTGGGGAGGCAAACAAAGCTATCTACCTTCTACACAGCTTAAAGCTCTCATGAAACAAAAGCATAGGAGTAATCTTCTTACCTCCAGGTCCCATGTTGCCCATTCCCATGCCTTTGTTTAAATGATTTGCATCAATAGGTTGACCTCCAGGTCCTAATCCCATGCCAATACCACCAAGACCATCTGAAGAAAATATTCAGATATCAAAAAAGCCTTCTTTCCATAGTTTGACAAAACAGCAAGTTTTATTTCTTAAGTAATTGACTTTCATTCTCCAAAAAAAGCTTGCTGTGTCCCCCCTGTGGGGTGTGTACTGAAAGCAGGGAAGTGTGGAACAAATCAAGAGTAGATGTGTCTTGAAACAGGCTAAAAACTATCTCCAATTAATTGGTTTCATCTTTAAATTTCCATTTCTTACTGCTGAGAAAACTTGGTTTGGAGCTGACTCCTGAAAAATTAACTGGCTAGAACACTGCTTCATTTGGGCAAAGTCCTCAGCTGAGGAGGGTGGAGTGGGCAATTTGGGAGAAGATCCCCTAAATGTGTGCACAGTTCTCACCTCCACCTCTGCCAGGGTTGGCCCCTTGCAGGGGAGAACTGAAGCACCTATGGATCAATGACAGCCACCGATGGAATTGTGAGCACACAGCCAGCCTCTCTCTGAGCAAACACAACACGGCATTCCCAGCATGGAGCTCAATCTTCCTTAAGGATTCCCCAGCCCAAAGAAAGAAGAAAAAGCCCTTTTATTTCCTGAAGCAGGAAGAAAGTTCTCTGCTTGGCACAAACACCAGCTCCTGGCATCCTCTGCCTGCAGGATTCCCTCGTTTCCAGCTCAGCACTGAACACAGGAGTGTTGAATCTTGTTTTAAAACAGCACAAGGTCCCCCTTCCCCGCCCCAGTAAAGGCCAAAATCCAGGCTTCCAGAGGGATTTAGGGAGTTTTACACCAAGGTAATGGAATTGGAACCCAATGACTTTGTCCTGGAGAGAGGAACATCCTTACAGTGACACTGCTGCTGAGGAAGGCCTTGACAGGCACTGAAAGCTGAACTAGGGAGGGACTAATTAATGATCATTAATAATGGGCAATTTAGCAGCACACAACAGGTCTGGTTCCCAGGAAGAAAACAGCATCTGTCTGAATTCAGAGAATCCCAGAATCCTAGAGTGGTTTGGGTTGGAAGGGACCTTAAAGCTCATCCACTCCCAGCCCCTGCCCTTCCACAGCCCAGGCTGCTCAGGACAATTCAAATTCCACCAACAGCCCCAATTTAGCTGCATTTGAACAAATTCAGCCTCCAGCTCTTCCAGTCCCAACTCTTCTCTTCAGTATTCCAGTATCTCATCCCAGCATGGCCGAGGTTAGGAGGGGCCTTTGAAGGGCCTGAGCTCAGCCCAGGCTGCTGAGGCCAGATCACATCCACAGCTTTGGGGTATTCCCAGGGATGGAGACTCCACAGGAGCTCTGAGCAACCCAGTCACCCTCCCAGGAATGTTTCCTTACATCCACGTGGAGTCTGTGGATTTCCACTGCTGGTTTAGACTTGATCTTTTAGTTCCTTCAAATTCCAAGTTGGAAGGAGCAGCTTGGGACAGCCAATTATTCTGAATTTTCATCTCCTGGGTTTTTGGTCAATGCTTTCTGCATCCTGCACCTCCAAGAAGAGCCTGGTTCCCTCTTCTTTCCATATTTAATACATTGTTAAGATCTCCTGTGGAAATTTGAAGGCCTGGAAGGCTCCCAAGTCCTGAATTCAGCCCTTCCAATTAAAGGGAAAACATTCCACTCCCAGAGAAGGAGGTACTGACTGATTCACTGTATTTCCATTAAATCCCACTATTAATGGAAGGCACTGGGATCTTGGGATTGCAATGGAGAGCTCTGGAAGCCTTGAGAAGGTGAATGTTTTAAGACAAGCTTCTGGCCATGAGCTGAAAGAAGTATCCAAAAAATCACTGAGCAGCTCTTCTTCACTATTCCCCCTTCTGAAATGATTCAGGAATTTGGATCCCAGTTTTCCAGTCTGAACCAGAGTTTTACTGGGGCTGGGACTGGTTCCCAGGTGCTGAACAGCCAAATAAAAAGCAGAAGATGTTGAATCATGCAGGGGACACTTACGAGGGAGTTGTTGGGGTCGCTCTGGAGGGAAGAAATCTCCTTTGGGGAAGGCTCGTTCATCCTAAAAGGAATTCAACACATTAAAGCTGGCAAGGAAAGCAGGAAGTTATTTCCTGATTCCTAAAACTTTGAATTCAAATACAGAAATTTCAAGTTAAAGCAGTCTTGAGTGTAGTTTAGATTTGTCTTTTAGCAAAATAATCTGAATTATCCCTGATTGCCTTAATTCAGCAGGCAACAGGTAAATCACACATTTCCCCCTCTGCATTTTGATCCAGCCTTGAAACCACAAATTCCCCCCAAATCAGGAGTGCATTCCCAGGTCAGTGGGAATGGGAGTGTCCTCACCATTTTGACGTGCATGGGTCTGTCAAAGAGCAGCTGCCCATTGAACATCGCTGGGGGTCGTTAAGGATCATTGTTCAAGCACTGAGTGCTCTCACAGGGAGCACAAAAACCCCTCAGAAAATCCCATCTCCTCAGTTATCATTCATAGATTATCCCAAATCCTTCTGCCTTCTCCAAAACTAAAAAGCCTTGAAATCTAAAAATACTGAACATCCAAAAAAAAAAAAAAGGCTTTTTGAGATTAAAAAAAAAGATAAAAACACATTTCTGGGTAAGATTAAGTTCACCAAGACAGAAAACATAACTCTAAGTCAGCCCAAGTGTTTAAATGTTTCCACAGTCACTTTATCCATTGAAAACAGGAGAAAACAGAGAAAAGCTCCACAGCAACCCCACATTCTGAAGTGTGCCATGCCAGCAAATCCTCTGCCCAAGTCTGGCTCCCACAAGGTTTAGTGGGTGCAGTGCAGAAGGGAATTAACACTCCAACAGAAACTTTGGGAAAGGAAAGAGGGTTTATTTTCCTCCTTTCCATACCATAACCAGGAGTTGAGAGAGTAATACCTGGAATTTTATTGCTGTTGGGTTTCTAGGTGGCAAATCATTGTTTGGCCAGGGGAAGGAAACAGGAAAAGGAAAACACCAGCTCCGTGTGCCTTGGCACGGGGACTTTTTCCTTTCCAGACAAATCTTTTCAGAGAATTGCATTTTAATACTAATTACAACCTAGAGACAGAATCTCATCTGGGATGGAAGTACATTTATCCACGTAGGAAAGAGAATTTCCTTTGCTAAAGATCCTGAGCAAACTGCAGCAATTCCTTCAAGATGGAATTTTGTCTTCGTTTCGCTCTTCTTTCCATTTTCCATCCACTACAACTTGACCTTCCCTGCCCTGGCAATACCCTCCTCTGGAATACAGTTCCCACTCTGCCCTGCTGTGTTTCCTGGGCTCTCTGCCCCATTCCCAGTTTGCTGCCAAGGATACAGATGGCCTGCACGGCCTCGATGGCCTGCTCGAAGGTGACAGTGCCGATGCCCCGGCTCTTGCCGTCCTTGTCCTCCAGGATGTCGGCCCGGACCACCACGCCAGCCATGCTGAACACCTCCTTCAGCTTCTTCCAGCCCACCTTGTAGTCCAGCTGCAAAACAGGGCATCGTTGGAAATGCAAGAGAGATTTCCATGAGAAAACAGCTTTAGTGGGCTCCTGTCCTTCCCTGGTATTGGCATGAAAGCTGTCAGAGAGCTGAGATAAAATTCAATTGAAATAGAGAGTTTTGTTGAAAAATCCCAATTAACAGACACTGCTGTTAACTTAACTGTTCAACTTAACTGAGAACCTCCTTGGCACAGAAAATCAACAGGACACAAAGGAGCTTTTCCTGGAATTCCCAAGGCTTTTCCTCCCTCAGATTTGCCCCAGCTGAGAGGCTCCCACTGCTGGATTTGCAGCAGGGGGTGCCCAGCACTCACGTTGGCCACGAAGACGGTGCTGCCGAGGCGGCCGGCCTGCAGGGCGTGGATGATCTCGTTGGGGATGTTGGGGTTGTTCAGGATGCTGGGGGGGATGTTGATCATGCCAGGGCCACCAGGGCCGGGCCCGATGCCCATCCCTCCTGTTGCCATCACCTTCTGCATGGCCCTCCTGGCGTGCTCCCCGTCGGGGTCCTGGGGGACACACACACACACTCAGATCAGACCCCACATCCACCATGGTCAGTGCCAGGGCTCCAACAGGCACAGACAGGAGTTTCCCTTTATCCCAGGATATCTGCTCCCTAACACTCCCAGCCAACTGCTTCCCTTTCTCTGTCAGTCAATTTATGTTATTTTAGCTAACATCCAGCACACACTTTATCATTTAAATGATACCTTTATTATTGGTACCCTTTAATAATAAAGTTATTCCTCTCCAGGCATTTCCCTGGTTCCCAAGGTGTTCATTCATCATTAATACCAACAACAAACCTCTGTTACACTGTTCCAAACCCAGATAAACTCCCAGTGCCATTGGAGAGCATCTGGAATGAACTTCCAGGACTGGCTGTCAACAGCAAAGCCATTAAAATGGAAATACATCTTTGAGGTATTCCAGGAAAGAGCTGATTCTATGGAATTGTTGGTGGAATCCATTCATTCTGATGCAGAATTCAAAGGGGAGTTTGTAAAGAACAAACGTGGAGGTTTCTGTGTCAAATCATTAACAAAGGAACTGCAATTAAAGCCAAACTCCTGCTTTGTCCTCACATCAAGTTTAGTCTTGATAATCACAAGTTCAGCAGTGGTTAAAACTATTAGAAAAGGTTGACTGGGGTTTTTTATCCTATTTAAGTCCTGCTTTCTGTCCATGATCCTCTGAGTCAGCCCTAAACCTTTAACAAGAACTCCCCCTTCCCCCCTGCCAGAACAGATCCCCTCCTTACTTCTTTCACTTTCAGGGGTCTCCCACCAAGACTGTGCTTGTTCAGAACTTCAGCAGCCTTTTTCATGCTCTCCTCCATCTTGAACTCAACCACCCTGTGGGGACACAAACACAGCTCAGGGTGTTTTGTTTGAAGAAGTCTCCTTGGATTTCTGGGTGAAATCAGGTTGAACTTGAAAAATTTAGAGTCAACTTACGCGCATCCCTGGCGAGGTGATTTCCCAGGGCAGTCACAGGGAGGAGGGAAGAGGGAAGAAAGAAAGTCAGTGAAAGCTCAAATCACACACAAATTATTTTATTATTAAAGCCAAATCACATCAGTTAAGCCCTACCAGCGAAAATAAAAGTAACCTTACACAGGCAAGCCTCCAATAGTGGAATTCCATAATTTCTTATGCCTTAACAGGATTAACCTGGGGTCTCTGAGGTTGTAACAAACACTAAATCCCGACTCTCCAAGAAATACCACACGCTTCCTGTGACCTGCTCTTCCCTGGCATACAGCAAAACCCTCCACACTCTCACCCTAAATCCATATCCTTCAGGACACTTAGGAGTGCTCCTATTGTCTTCCCTGATCCTGGACTCAAGGCCCATGAAGGCACTGAACGTTTACATTTAGGAATTTACCTCGCTCTACTGGCCCAGGACGTGGAGTTTGCAGCACCTGCTGTTGCACCCTGGCCCTTCCAAACTCAGCCAACCACTCGAGTGACTTTTCCAAAGCACAGGAATATTCCAGAGCCCTGTCCTGCCTGCTGGGCTCCAGGGTCACACGGCCAACGCCAACGGCACGCAGGGAACAGCTCCTGACTGCAGAGCCCACCCCACCTCCTCCCATCCCACAGCACTCCTGACCTAGAGCCACTGCACATCCACACTCTGAGCCTCCCTGGCCTTCTGTCCAGCACACAGAAACATTTCAGGTAGAAAATCCACAAAGAAACTCTCAAACACTTACCCTTGACTTTCCTTCAGCGTCCATTAAGAGCTCCACGTATGTTACCTCACCAACTACAAATCAGATTCCAGACGACACAGATACCAAGGGAGAAAAGCCAAGAAAACAATGGGAATTTAGAACAATCAACAACCGTGTATGGAGCCTCTGCCTTATAAGAAAGCCCAGAAACACTCCATGTTCTCTAGACCACAAAACTGGACAATTACAGGTATGCAGTAAAGGCTTCAAGCACTTCAATATGTTCTTGGTTTTCCTCCACCTCAAAAGCCAGAGATTTCCACAGTTCCCTGGATCTTTAGTGCCCACTCGTTACCTGAGGCAATCCAAACCCATGGGAAAGGCTGCAGGAACAAGTTTCCTTCACTTGCCACAGGATGCAGTCCTGGCTCCATAATCCACAATTTCAAGTGACTTGTTTTTCTCAGGATTTAAGACAAAAAAGGAATCACACTGAACCAACAGATCAAGAGATCACTGCCTGCCTGCTATTTATTTTAACAGGTTTTCGTTAAGTCACAATAAATTCTATCTTAGCATTAAAATCTGCTACATTTGCTCTCAAGTCAAAACTGTCAACAGCAAAAGGCAAAAGTTCATGGAAAACTCCACCTGCCCCTTTTCCTCACAGGATTGGGATTGCCTCTTTAGGACCAAGTAACCCTGGCAGGGACCTCCAGAATGCAACTACCCAAATGGCTGCTGCCTTTGAAGGGACTGGCATACAGAAGAATGGAATAAACACTTTTTTTTTCCCCTCCTTTTATTTTTCCTTTCTGGTTTTAGAAGTCCTAGTGTTTAAATTTAAACCAGGAGGACTCCAAGCTGCATTATCTGGATAGCGGAATGTTTCATTTATGGGAAAGCACGAGCCAGTTGAGTATGAATAGTTTAACTGGAGCAAGGAACTGAGGTTTCACAAGACTCTGCCAGGGACAGAGGGAGGTATTCAGCCTGACCTCCCCCAGGCCAGACAGGCACTGGGTATCACTGTGGAAAACTGACAGCCTGGAAGGGCTCTCTTGAAGCTGGAAAAAAAAAGAGGAATGCTTAACAAAACCACTGATTTGTAATCTCCATTTCTTATTTTAACCAATAATTTAGCAGTAAGAGCATTCCAGCCAGAGAACAGGATGAACAGCTCTGATCCACTCCTGCTTTTGGGAGGACAATGTTTGAAGCTGGAAAAGGCTGACAAATCCCTCTGAAAGGGACTCCACTGGAGTGTCCATTATCATCCACAGCTCCAGCAGCTCCATCCATGCTGGTATCAAGCCTAACAAGGAATTCCAGCCTGTAATCCCTCTGAGCTCCAGCAGCACACGTGGGATTGTTCCCAAGGAGTCCCGGGGGGTTCAGCACTGCCACGAGGTTCTGACGCCATCCAGCTCAACAGCAGCAGCCAGAGTCCAAGCACACCTGGGGCAGGGGTGCAAACAGATTCACCAGTTCTTCCCAGGTGAGCTCCACTCCAAAACCTCTCCGAGCCACAGCTTCTGGGTCTGGCACTCCCCGAAGCTGCGGAGCCCCCGGAGCGAGGGCTCTCCTCTCCCAGCCACTTCACCTACAGCTCCTCACAAACAGCTCCCAAAGGAGCTTGCCAAGCTTGAGGATATCCAGTACAATTGAGCATCTGCTCTTGTAACCAATCCCTGACTCTGAACCACAAGATCTTCAGGAATCTCTTGGGAAGTTGAGTCTGCGCCAGTTTTGCTCAGAGCTTCCTGCTGGAGCCTTACAGCCCCATGAAAATCCAAATATCCAGCCTGAAGTAGCTGCTTTGCTTTAAAGAACAGCTGAACTTCCTGAAGAGCCCAGTTGCAGAACAGCAGGAGAGGGGAATGACACATTCAGTGCAAGAGCTCTGAGCCAAGACAGAGCCCAGAACCACTGCCATGAAAATGCATTAATTTCACCTTAAACTGTGTAAAAGGAGCCAAACCAGCCCCTCTGCCAGGAGAACATCGTCTGTGGCTGGCAAAGGATATTTTTTTTTAAGAAGCTAGGCTGGGTCACATTTTATTTGGAGTTTTGGTTTTTTTTTTTCTAGATTCCCAAACCACAGGATGCCATGGAAAAGTACCAGGAGCAGATATCCATGTGCTAGACCAGGATAAACGCCCAGTGATCCTGGCAGGATTCCCTTCTGCCAGAGAACAGCTGGATTCTGTCAGGGAACATCCCATAGCCACAAGTGGAGAAACTTCATCCAAGCACAAAAACTGTTAATTCAGGAGCTTCCCAAGGGAGGAAACTTCCAAAAAAAACACTGGCTCCACAGTTTAATTAAGGAACTGCAGGTTTAATTAAGGAACATGTTCCCCACAGTGTCTTTAAGACTTAATGTAGAGGAGACTGATTTATGGATTTATTTAAACCTCACACCTAAAGTTTGGAAGTGCAGCTTTTCCCAAACCAAGAGACTGGAGCAGGATTTACTGCAATAACCAGAAATCCAAACTGAAGAAAGCTTCAGTGTTATTTATCACAGTCATTATTTTTAATCCTCTTTAAAACTTTGTATCACTTCCCAAAGTTTATCAGTACAGAAAATGCCAATGTTCAAGCTGGGCTGCTCCAGCAGAATTCCAATACTCTGCAGGGCCTGAACAGGAAGCTCAGATCAGGATTCACAGGGTGACCTGAGGCCCTGAAGACACATCTGGGAACTCCCCAGAACAAGCTCAGACAGAAATAACAACTTCAGGTTGGGCAATTTGATTTTAACAGCTTGTGACAAACCAAAGAGCTCTGAGAGGTGTGAAAGGTGCAGAGAGGGAAGTGGGAGCAAGCACAGAACTGGGACAGGGAAAATGCTCTGGAGCAGTTATTCCTTGGCATCCAGGGCCAAAAGTAAATACTAAATATGGAAGGAAAACCCCAAGTGGGTGGATGTCTCCTCATCTTCTGAAGAACAAGTGATCCAAGAGGATCAAAAAGCTTCACACTCCCAGTGTGAGGCAAAGCAGAGCTGGCCACAGCTCCTCCCTCATTTACAGGTAAAAGCTTGGGACAGGCACCCCCTGAAAAGTTACAGGGGAGAGAAGAGGAGCAAGTTTTACACATGCAAAGCTTTGGCTGAAAAGGGAGAAGGAAAACGTTCCCAAAGCAGAGACAGCAGTCAGCAATTCTGTCACAGATGGGGAAGGGAAACTTCCCTTTTGCAAGAGAACACCCAGACAAAGTGGTGATTTAGGCTCTTGAAGAGCTCAGGCAGCAGAGGGAGTGAAAATCTCCCTGCAGCCAGGGAAGGGCTGAGATTCCTTGGAAAGATGGTGAAAGCCCAAGGGAAACAGAGCAACTCAGAGACTTCAGCAAATGGGCAGGACAGCACATTCCTTCCCCATCCCTCCCTCCCTGACTCCCCAGAACTCCACACTGTGACCAAATCCTGGGGACTCTGCACTGAGGTAACACCTTGTGTCTGCCAGCAAAACGAGGGAGTTCCAAACAAGAACATCTCTTCATTCCATTACCAACATTCCCACTGCATACCTGTAATTGAGTTTCTCCAACCAATCCACTGGGATGCCCGAGCCACGGCGTGGGGGGAGAGAGAGAGAGGTGGCACCTGGAGCAGCCTGGCCACTCCCAGGCTGCAGGAACAGCAGCAGCTGCTGCACACACGGCACCTCCCCGAGCTGAGCTCCTGCTGCTACAGCCCCTTCTGCACGGGGCCCAGCCCTGCAGAGCCCTCACACACCCAGGGTTTCCCCTTGGGCACAGAATTCCACCTGCTCCCAGAGCCTGGGATGTTTGGCCTGGCGTTCTTACGCTTCCGAAGCAAGAATTCCAACGGGTTGGAGTTTTCCTGGGGCTTGGAGCTGCTCTGCCTCGGGGCAAGGACTGAGCAAGGCCGAGCACAGCACGAGAGCAGCAGTTTGGGAGAAGTCCAGAACAACTCCATGGCAAGTCCAAACTGTTGGATTCATCAGCAGTGCCAAACCCCAGGAATGATCCCAGTTTGAGCAGGACAAGCCCTGCAGCCAGAAGGAAAAGGCTCCAACGTTCCCCTAGGAGCATCTGCTGGAATGAGCAGCTGAACAGCCCGGCAGGAAACAATCTCAGCCCGGCCTCTGCCATCCACAGGAACTGGAGAGAAACCACCAGACACTGGGAACGGGATTCAACACAGCACAGAGAGCTGGACACCTCCACACCCGGAACACCAACGGATCTGGGGCAGCCACGGGGCAGTGAGGGGTCCATCCATAATCAGGGCCTGTTCAAGCAGCCCTCGAGGCTGACACTGTTGCCATGGCACAAAAGCACTGCTGGCTCTCAAACAGCCCCTAATTAGGGAAGCTCCCAGTGCTCCCAGTCTGTTCCACAGACTCATTCCCTTTTGCCTCCGAAGACAAACAATTGAAACCCTCTGGAACTTTGTTTTCCCCTTCTTTAGGCCACACCTCAAACACCTGAGCTGCCAGTCCTTGCCCAGCTCCAGCACAATGACCACTTCCCACTATCCTGGCTGATGCTCTGTATCCAGAAGCGTCCCACAGGAAATGTTGTGCTGTTACTCTGAGCTTGGTTTAGACATTTTGAGGCTGGAGAAGCCAAGGATTTTCTTGCCACTCCACTGCACTTCCAAGGTGACTTGAAAACTAGAAAGATGGGCACGAGCCTGAAGAATTGACACTAATTTAGACTTGTCACTACCTGAGCACTCAGCTCAATCTCTTCATCTTCCTCAAGAGACGAAGATGTTCAGGCCAGCAAAGGCAGCTCCCATCCACATGGGAATTAAAGGGAATTGTGGAGGGGGGAACACCACAAACCTGATTTCCAAAGCCCTGATTCTGCTGCAGCACATGCCAAAGCACCAACCTGATTTTGCAGGTCACCCTTAAATACATTGAACTGCGACCAATGGCAGAATGGCTCTTGAAGCCAGCCCAAACCCCTCCGAATTTGGGGACACAGCTGGATATCCACACACCAGAGCAGGACATAACCACCTGAATGCCCAAAAAAACATTAAAATGCTTCAGAAAGTTCTGCTGCACTTCAAGGCTACAATCTGCTGAAAGCCTGGGGTTGGATCCCTAAGGAAAACACTGCTGATCCTGGGATGAGGCTCTATCAGCTGCACACCACAGGCCTCCACAGGAACCATGCCCTGGAAGGCTGCCAGGGACGGATGTTGTGCAACACCCAGAAGGCTTCGGGAAGAGCTTTTCCAAACTCGTGTGGCCAATTGCACCCAGAGGTGCAAGTGCTGAGCTACAGACAGAGCCAGGCACGGGCTGGAGCACAGGACAGCCTCTCCACCTGAGCTGCACTTTACCTTTCTCTTTGACCAGGTCCTTCAGCGACTGCCACTTGACGTCGAAGGGGATGTTGGTGATGAAGGCTCGGTACCTCTTGGCGGGGTTGGCGTAGGGCTCGAAGCGGTTCCCTCCCCTCTTCATCCCCTTCTCCTTCTTCTTCTCATTCGGGGTCGGGCGCTCGCCTTCGCTGCAAGGAGAGAAGCCCTGTGAGCTGCTGGGGATGGAGCAGTGCCACCACCTCCAGGGGGAACGAAGGCAGAGCTGAATCAGAGTCCCAGAGGAGTTTGGGTGGGAAGGGAAAAGCCCAGACCATCTTGAAAGGAAAAAAAAAAACCAAACCAAGGCAACAAAAAAGCTTCAGCCTCAGTCTTACATAATTCCCTTCACTAATCCAATTAATCTCCTTGCTCACTCAGTGCTGCTGGAGAAGATGCACCAACACATCTCGAGGAGGAATTCAGAACACAGCAGATAAAAAAGCTGAACTTTCTACAATCTCTTGAGCTTTTCCCAACTTAGCATCCATGCAGCCCTGCAAATCCCAGGTCAGAAATCCCAGCTCCATCCCTTCAGGACCATTTCAACCCACAATAAGAAAAGTTTCATTAAAAGCTACTTTATTATCTCTTTCCACTTAGGATTTTTTTTCTCTATCTTCTTCTGACATTTTGGGTTTAGGTTATTTTTCTTTTTTTTTTTTTAGATCAGGGAGGATTAATATTTCACAAAGCTTTCATTATCTAAGAAGGAGCTAAAAGTTTCGGGCTCCTAGGATGGTTGAAATCTCAGTCTAGAACTCTAACTCTGAACAGACACAACAGCCTGCAGGGAAAAAGGAAATTAAGAATGTAGAGACCTCTGAAGGTTTGTATTTGAGTGTGTTCCCTGCTTCTATCACCCAGCAGCCAAAGCTTCTCCAGACACAGCGATGGGAATTTTCCAGTCTTTCTCTCACTGAATTTTTTTAAAGTTTCTTAATTAATGAAATAATTTAAAGCTCCAAAATTAGACTTGAAATAGGACAATCCTTTTCCCACTTTCATTTCTGTTTGGTTGGTGAAGTAACACAAAATGTAGTTGTGTTAAAAGCTGCACTCTGATTTTAGTTGTTATTCCTTAAACTGGATTTCCCTGAGGCCACTGAGAAGTTTGGTGTTATCCCTGTGGAAGTGAGAGCTCTGCCACGTGGAGCTGGATATTCCAAACACAACTGCACCTGCAGACACCAACAAATTCCCTGGAGGCATCCCAAATGCAACGGGGTCAGGAAAAACAAAACCACAGCAGAGGGATAGCTTTATTTATGCTTCCAGGAATGAACTGGCTCCTCATGGAGACAAACTGCTGATTTCATGTTCCCAGGAGTGCTGGGAACAGAATCCAGGGTGGGAACAGCCTTCCCTGTCCCTGGGATCTGGGATGTCTCTGCCCCTGCCTGGCTCGAGCAGCACAGTCAGTGAAATTGTGTCTGTCAGTATTTTATTGCTCAAAGCACACTCTCACTGTTCTCCAATGGAAAAAAAAAAAAAAATATGGATCTTTTTCCCCTAAAGCGACACTTGGAAAGCTGTTCCTGGGCTCGGGAAACACAAATCCAAGCTCGAGTCTGCAACAGGAATCACAGCACACCGGGTTCAACCTGATTCTTATCACCCCGCCATGAAATGAGGCCAAAAACGCCCTGAGGGAGAGAAGTTCTTTCCATTCCGTGGATTTGGGACCAAAACCGGCTTTGCCAACTGTGGAATTTCCATCGAGCACCCACATGAGGAAGCGCGAAGCAGCTGAGGCTTTCTGCGCCCCTCATCCCCACGTTCACAGAGCCGGAACTGCGGCGCTGCTGATTCTGGTTTAAATTCTCTAATGTTTTACCGACAGCAGCCACCGGTACTGTGAAACCCCTCCCGGCATCACCTTAAACTCTCACCCTCGAGGTGTTTGCGCTCCTAAATCCCCTCACGCTCAAACTACCTCCAAAAAGGAGCACACGGGGCTCTAAAGCGTGAGGCAGGAGGAGGGAGGTGCTGAGAGCAACGGAGTTGTTAAAACTTACTGACAGCGCAAAAAGTAACGAACTTAAACATCCCCACGCTGGCACAGCCTGCTCCTCACCGGGGAAGCCTAAACTCCACCAAAGCTCAGCAGCAGCTTTTCCTGAGGGCGATCCCAGGGCTCCCTGCCCGCCGGGACCGGGCCCAGAGCGCCGCGGGTGCCCCGGAGGCGCCCTCGGAACGGCCCCGCCCGGGATCCCGAGGCGCGCCCACAGGGAGCGGCGGCCGCAGCGCCGGGAGCGGCCCCGCACCGGTATCGACCTCACCGGGACCCCCCCGCCGGCCCCGCCGCCCCCAGGCCGGGCCCGGGCGCGGGGAGGCCGCACGCGGCCCCTCGGCCCCACCGGCAGCGCGGCCCCTCACGACCTCCCTACCTCTTGGGGGGCGGCCCCCCCGCGCCGGCCGCCCCGTTGGGCGCTGGCGGAGCCGCCGCTGCCGCCGGGGCCGCCGCCGGGGGCGGCTCCATCTTCCCGGGGGCGCTTTGCGAGGCCGCGGCCGCCGCCATTTCCCAGCGCGTCCTTTGTGTGTGGGGAGCGCGGGGCACGACGGGACGGCGCCGCAGGCCGGGCCGCCAGGGGGCGCCGCGCACGCGCGTGCGCGCGATAATGGTGGGGGGAGGGAGGGGGAGCGAGCGGTGGGCGGGGTGGCGGGAAACGGCGCGTGAGTCGCTGCGCGTGCGCGGTGAGGCGCGCCGGCGGTAATGGCGGCGCCGTACGGGAGGGGCGGGAAGCACCGGGGAGTGAGGATCTGAGAATGCGCAGGGCTGCAGCCACGAGGCGCGGGCAGGGCTGGCGGCAGCGGCACCTGGGACTGCCCTGCGCTGGCGGCTGAGGCCATGGGAGGCGCGCTGTACGGAATGGCGGCAATGGCAGCGCCGCACGCGCAGTGTGGCGGTGCCGTACAGCATGGCTGCCATGGCTGCGCATGCCCAGTGGAGTGAGCGGAAAAAAAACCAGCTGCAAACTCCAAATCACCCAGAGACTTCAGTTTTTAGAAAGAAAGCGACACTTTAAACGCAAACCAGACTGTTTGGGGACTGTTCGTCTACATGATGAATATGCGTCATGGGACATCAGGGGAGATCGGGGCCCACATCCCATGTTGCTGTGAGGAAGCCGAGTTTTCGCAGCCCCAGGGTCCGCCTGCCCCAGATCGCAGCCCCGGCGTTCCCCAGCCCCAGATCGAAGCCCCGGCGTTCTCCAGCCCCAGATCGCAGCCCCGGCGTTCCCCAGCCCCAGATCGCAGCCCCGGCGTTCCCCAGCCCCAGCCGGAGGACAGCCGCCCGCCGGGGATCCAAGAACGCGCGGAACCCCTTGTGAGGCCGCGGCTCTGCGGCGGACTCTTGGCTGGGTTGTACGACAGCCGCGGGCGAATCTGTTGACAGACAGCTGGATCAGCCAATAACAGGCGAGGAACGGGGAGGCCGCGGCTCGCTGCGCCAATGAGCGGCGGAGGGGGCGGGGCCACACCCGGAAGCGGCGAGGGGCGCGGGGGCAGCACCGGCAGCACCGGCGATCAGGAGAAGCCGCAGCGATGTCGGAACGGAAAGTGCTGAACGTGAGTTGGAGAGGAATCCCCGCCAAGGGGGGCCGGGGGAGCGCGCCGGGCCGGGCTGGGCCAGGGGCGGGTTCCCCGAGGGCGCTGGGGCGGTCCCGGTTGGTTCGGGAGTCGCTCCCGGGACCATCGAGGCTGGCAAAGAGCCGAGACCGAGGCCCAGCTGTGCCCGGTGCCCGTCCGGGCCGCCCTTGGACGCCGCCAGGGATGGAGGCTCCCGGGCAGCTCGTTCCAGGGTTGAACAAGCCTTTCCTCAGGGAATTCTCCCGATGTCCAATTTAAGGCTCCGCTGCCGCCCGTTCCTCCCATCCTGTCGCTGTTCCCTGGCAGCAGAGCCCGAGCCCCGCCTGGCCGCAGCCTCTGCCGGAGCTGCGGGGACTGAGAAGATTCCCGGCGCTCCAGAATTCCCAAACCTGCTCTCTGCCCATAGAAACATTCCCAGAATTCCCAAATCTTCTCTTTCTCCATAGAAATATTCCCAAATCTGTTCTCTCTCCATAGAAATATTCCCAAATCTACTTTTTCTCCATATAAGTATCCCCAGAATTCCCAAATCTCTCTCCATAGAAATATTCACAGAATTCCCAAATCTCTCTCCATAGAAATATTCCGAAATCTTCCCTCTCTCCCTAAAAATATTCCAAATTTTCTCTCTCTCCATAGAAATATGTCCAGAATTCCCTAATCTTCTCCATAGAAATATTCTGAAATCTTCTCTTTCTCCATAGAAATATTCCCAGAATTCCCAAATCTTCTCTGTCCATAGAAATATTCCCAGAATTCCCAAATCTGCTCTCTCTCCATAGAAACATTCCTGGAATTCCCAAACCTTCTCTTTCTCCATAGAAATATTCCCAAATCTTCCCTCTCTCCCTAAAAATATTCCAAATTTTCTCTCTCTCCATAGAAATATGTCCAGAATTCCCTAATCTTCTCTCTCCATAGAAACATTCCCAGAATTCCCAAACCTGCTCTCTCTATAGAAACATTCCCAGAATTCCCAATCCTGCTCTCTCCATAGAAACATTCCCAGAATTCCCAAACCTGCTCTCTCCATAGAAATATTCCCAGAATTCCCAATCCTGCTCTCTCCATAGAAATATTCCCAGAATTCCCAATCCTGCTCTCTCCATAGAAACATTCCCAGAATTCC
This sequence comes from Vidua chalybeata, assembly GCF_026979565.1. NCBI lineage: Eukaryota > Metazoa > Chordata > Aves > Passeriformes > Viduidae > Vidua > Vidua chalybeata. The sequence goes on along the minus strand of NC_071556.1, from coordinate 4,233,481 downwards.
CAAACCTGCTCTCTCCATAGAAACATTCCCAAATCTTCTCTGTCCATAGAAATATTCCCAGAATTCCCAAACCTGCTCTCTCCATAGAAATATTCCCAATCCTGCTCTCTCCATAGAAATATTCCCAAGTCTGCTCTCTCCATAGAAACATTCCCAAACCTGCTCTCTCTATAGAAACATTCCCAGAATTCCCAATCCTGCTCTCTCCATAGAAACATTCCCAGAATTCCCAAACCTGCTCTCTCCATAGAAATATTCCCAGAATTCCCAAACCTGCTCTCTCCATAGAAACATTCCCAGAATTCCCAAACCTGCTCTCTCCATAGAAATATTCCCAAGTCTGCTCTCTCCATAGAAACATTCCCAAACCTGCTCTCTCTATAGAAACATTCCCAGAATTCCCAATCCTGCTCTCTCTATAGAAACATTCCCAGAATTCCCAATCCTGCTCTCTCCATAGAAACATTCCCAGAATTCCCAATCCTGCTCTCTCCATAGAAATATTCCCAGAATTCCCAATCCTGCTCTCTCCATAGAAACATTCCCAGAATTCCCAAACCTGCTCTCTCCATAGAAACATTCCCAAATCTTCTCTGTCCATAGAAATATTCCCAGAATTCCCAAACCTGCTCTCTCCATAGAAATATTCCCAAGTCTGCTCTCTCCATAGAAACATTCCCAAACCTGCTCTCTCTATAGAAACATTCCCAGAATTCCCAATCCTGCTCTCTCCATAGAAATATTCCCAGAATTCCCAATCCTGCTCTCTCTATAGAAATATTCCCAGAATTCCCAATCCTGCTCTCTCCATAGAAATATTCCCAGAATTCCCAAACCTGCTCTCTCCATAGAAATATTACCCCCCGGACTTCGATCCGGCCAAGATCCCGAAGCTGAAGCTCCCGAAGGACCGGCAGTACGTGGTGAGGCTCATGGCCCCCTTCAACATGAGGTGAGAGCAGCTCGGAGCCGTGGGGTCACTGCTGGAACTGTGGGGTCACTCATGGAATGATGGGGTCACTCATGGAACAGTGGGGTCACTCATGGAATGATGGGGTCACTCATGGAATAATGGGGTCACTCATGGAATGATGGGGTCACTCATGGAATGATGGGGTCACTCATGGAACAGTGGGGTCACTCATGGAATGATGGGGTCACTCATGGAATAGTGGGATCACTCATGGAATAATGGGGTCACTCATGGAATGATGGGGTCACTCATGGAATGATGGGGTCACTCATGGAATAGTGGGATCACCCCTGAATAGTGGGATCACTCATGGAACAGTGGGGTCACTCATGGAATGATGGGGTCACTCACGGAACAGTGGGATCACCCCTGGAACTGTGGGATCACTCATAGATTAATGGGATCACTCCTAGATTAATGGGATCACACATGGAACAGTGGGGTCACTCATGGAATGATGGGGTCACTCATGGAATAGTGGGGTCACTCATGGAATAGTGGGGTCACTCATGGAATAGTGGGATCACTCATGGAACAGTGGGGTCACTCATGGAATAGTGGGATCACTCCTAGATTAATGGGATCACACATGGAATAGTGGGGTCACTCATGGAATGATGGGGTCACTCATGGAACTGTGGGATCACCCCTGGAACCATAGAGTCACTCCTGGGATAATGGGATCACTCAGAGATTCATGGGATCACTCATGGAACCATGGAGTCACTCCTGGAATAATGGGATCACTCATGGAATAATGGGATCACTCATAGATTAATGGGATCACTCATGGAACAGTGGGATCACCCCTGGAGTAATGGGATCACTGATGGAATAATGGGATCACTCATAGATTAATGGGATCACTCATGGAACAGTGGGATCACCCCTGGAGTAATGGGATCACTGATGGAATAATGGGATCACTCATAGATTAATGGGATCACTCCTGGAATAGTGGGATCACTCCTAGATTAATGGGATCACTCCTGGAATAGTGGGATCAATCATAGATTCATGGGATCACTCATAGATTAATGGGATCACTCCTAGATTAATGGGATCACTCATGGAATAGTGGGGTCACTCATGGAATGATGGGGTCACACATGGAATAGTGGGGTCACTCATGAGACTATGGGATCACTCCTAGATTAATGGGATCACTCAGAGATTAATGGGATCACTCCTGGAATGATGGGATCACTCGTGGAACAGTGGGATCTCTCCTAGATTAATGGGATCACTCCTAGATTAATGGGATCACTCATGGAACAGTGGGATCACTCCTAGATTAATGGGATCACTCATAGATTAATGGGATCACTCCTAGATTAATGGGATCACTCCTAGATTAATGGGATCACTCCTAGATTAATGGGATCACTCCTGGAATGATGGGATCACTCATGGAACAGTGGGATCACTCCTGGAATGATGGGATCACTCATGAAAGAGTGGGATCACTCCTAGATTAATGGGATCACTCCTGGAACCACGGGACCGCTCCTGGGATGGGTTGGGATGGGTTGGGATGGGTTGGGATGGGTTGGGGGGCTCAAAGCCCCCCAGTGCCACGGGCAGGGACACTGCCCTGCCCCAGCGCGGGCCGGAGCCCTGGAGGCAGCTGAAGGAAGGAGGAAACTCCTTTGGAGGTCCAGATGTTGTTGGCTCCAGGCTCCAGATGTTGCCTCTGGTGGCTCCAGGTGCCCTTTGGGGGCAGGGCAGGGGCTGGGGGAGGGCAGGGGGTGCTGGGGGTGGGGGTGCTTTCCTTCCAGGACCCCACAGGGAGGATGGAGAGAGAACCAGTGACAAAGGGACAGAGGGACACACACAGGGAATGGCTTCCCACTGCCCCAGGGCAGGGATGGCTGGGATTTTGGGATGGAATTCCTGCCTTGGGGGGTGGGATGGAATTCCCAGAGCAGCTGGGGCTGCCCCTGGATCCCTGGCAGTGCCCAAGGCCGGGCTGGAGCAGCCTGGGGACAGTGAGAGGTGTCCCTGGGTGGGATTTAAGGTCCCTTCCAACCCAAACCAATCCACCATTCCCCGATTTTGGGCTTGGTCGCCCTTTACATTTCCAAAAGCAAAAAACCAACCTGAGCCAAGGAGCCACCTGGGCTGTTGCTGGTGTTCATTCCCTGTTTTTCTGACGTGCCCTGGGCGTTTTCCCCCCACCCTTGGCCAGGTGCAAGACGTGTGGGGAGTACATCTACAAGGGCAAGAAGTTCAACGCCCGCAAGGAGACGGTGCAGAACGAGGCCTACCTGGGGCTGCCCATCTTCCGCTTCTACATCAAGTGCACGCGCTGCCTGGCTGAGATCACCTTCAAGGTCAGCCTGGCCCCACAATTCCAGCCTCTCCCCGCCCTGGAGGAGCTTGGGGTGGATGCCAGGGAACGGCTGGAGCTGTGCCAGGGTGGTGGCGTGGAAAGGTTTTTCCCCCCCAGGGTGGTGGGGTGTTGAATTCCTCCAGGGAATGGTTGCCAGAGCTCCAGGAGCCTTTGGAGAATGGGGTTGCTGGGGTTGTCCCATTCAGAGGAGATGATGGTCCCTCCCAGCTCAGGGTGTTCTGTGATTCCCTCTTGCTATTGGACATCAAATGATTACACAGAAATTTGGTGAGTTCAAGAGAGAAAAAAGAGCCAATTTTATTTCTGATTTTGCAATATACAGAGTTCCAAAAGTGGCGGTGGGTTGGAGGATGGAATTGCCACTTCTCCAGCCACACTGGTCAAACCAGCATCCATCAATTCTCTCCTTCCACAAAGAAGAAAGCAAAACAATCATTATTTGCATGAACAGCGTGTGAGAACTCCAGTAGAAATATTAAACATTATCAGAAGGCTAAGGAACTTTTATGAGGACTTTAAAACTTTCAAAAGAACTATAAAAGAAAACTTAACACTTTTAAAAATCAGGCTGACAGTTCCCTGACACTCCTGCCCAGCAAATGCTGATGTAGTTTTGGTTCACTAATTTGAGAATTTCTGGTTAATTTATTAAAGATTTTCTGGTTAATTTATTATAACACAGCTGAACCTCAGGGTGGGTTTCTGGCTGGGTCAGCCCTTCCCATGGCAGTTTTGTTGGTGGGATTGGGGGATGTGTGGCTCTGGAGGTGGCTGTGGGCTGGCTGGAGCAGGATCCCCACCCACCGTGGTTTTCCTGCTGTTCCCCCCTCAGACAGACCCCGAGAACACGGATTACACCATGGAGCACGGCGCCACGAGGAACTTCCAGGCAGAGAAGCTCCTGGAGGAGGAGGAGAAGAGGATGCAGAAGGAGAGGGAAGAGGAGGAGCTCAACAATCCCATGAAGGTACAAGGACTGCAGGAAAACCTCTCCCACTCTGCCTGACTCTCCCCAGCCACAGCAGTGACTCTGTAGCCATTCAGACTTTCCTGTCCTACCCAAAAATGAGGATGAGGAGGGTCCTCTTGTGCTTCATCCAGCGTGGGGAGGTGTTGGAGGCTCCTGTCAGGCTCTGCTGCCTCAAATATCCCAACTTATCCCACCCAGGTCCTGGAGAACCGAACCAAGGACTCCAAGCTGGAGATGGAGGTCCTGGAGAACCTGCAGGAGCTGAAGGAGCTCAACCAGCGCCAGGCCAACGTGGATTTTGAGGCCATGCTGAAGCAGTACAAGGAGCTGGAGGAGGAGCAGAGGCGCAAGGAGCAGGAGGAGGACGAGCAGGAGATGAAGTGAGGGGGCTGGAAGGGCTGGGAGTGGGATGAGCCAGGCTGGGCCTGGGCTGTGCTGAGAGAGGGGGGTGAGGATTTGGGGGGGTGGGAGGAGATCCCAGCCTGTCCTGGCAAAGTGTTCAGGGAGAAGGAGTGAAAGGTTCTTCCAAGCCAGCCAGGCTGGGATTCTGTGGGATCTGGGCTGCTGGGGGGGGGTCCAGTCCCCTGGGAAGGGCTCTCACATGGACCCAGTTTCTGCTCTGGGGTGAAGCTCCAGATCCCAGTGCTCCCACCCCTCAGGATGGAACCTGATCCCATGGAACGCCCTGGGAAGGGGCATCCCGAGGCTCTGCTGCTGGCCCCAGCTCCCCTGGAGCAAGCAGGGCCTGGCAGTGGGATGGATCCAGCTCCAACACTCCTCTGTCCCAGCAGGGCCATGCTGGAACAGGCCCAGAACCGCCGGCTCCTGGTGGATTCTGACTCTGACGAGGAACCGGCAAATCCCCGCCCCAATCCCACATCCCAGACAAAACCCACGGACATCCTGCAGGAGGTGAGAGAGGCACAGCCTGCCCAGCCCTTCCCCAGCCCCAGCGCTCTGTCCTGGAGCTCTGTGTGCCCATTGTGTCCCTGCTCCGGGTGACACCGGGCTCGTGTCACGCCTGAGCAGCTCCCAAAGGCCGTGTCCCTGCGCGCTGGGCTGAGAGGAGCCAGGGATCACTTGGGGATTTCAGGCTGTGCCTGGTGACAAAGGCAGGGATGGAGCTGCCCCCATCCTCCCTTCCTCGGGAAGAACGAGCTCTGCTGGGCCCTGCTGCTGCTTCAGGCTGGGCCGACCTCTCCCTGGGCTGTGCTTTGGATTCAGGCAGAACAAAAGAGCTCCCAGAGCCCGGCCTGGAGGGGAGGGATTATCCCAACAAACAGCCCTGCCCTCTCCCCCTGTCAATCCCTGCCCCAGGGCCCCGTGTCTGCTGGGCTGGATCAAAGCTGCCGTGCCTGGGGTTAATCCCAGCCGTGGTCCCTGGCCTGGCACTAATCCCTGTGCCCGGGGCACTCGGGTTCCATGGCCAGACCACCTGCAGGCACCCTGGGCTGCCAGGGCTGCTCAGTGGCCTTGAAAGGAGCTGATAAAACAGAGGGAAAACAACTTTTATCCAGGCAGAGAGGGATAGGACACGGGGGAATGGTCTGGAACTGAGGCAGGGGAGGCTTGGTTTGGATTTAAGGAGATTTTGGAGTAGATTGCCCAGAGAAGCTGTGGCTGGAAGTGTCCAAGGTCAGGTTGGACTGGGCTTGGAGCAACCTGGGATAGTGAAAGGTGGCACTGTATGGGTTTCAAGGTCCTTCCAAGCCAAACCATCCTGGGATTGTTTTCTCTGCCTCCTCAGCATCCCAGGGCCATCCCGAGGCTGGGTTTATGGACATGGATCTCCAGGGGCAGCTTTGCAGATCCACATCCCTGTTTGTCCAGCCTGTGCCATCCCTGCAGGGGCAGAACTCCCCCTCAGGCTGCTCCCCTCGTGTCTCTGCTGGTTTTATCCCCAATCCCCCCACGTGCCCTCCAAGCTGGAGCCCCCTGACCCCGGCTGTGCCCCACAGGACCCCCAGCCCCAGAGCAAGAAGCCGAGGACGGAGAGCTGGGAGCGCAGCGTGGGCAAGCTCAGCACCAAGGCCCAGCTGGCCGGGCTGGTGGCCCGCAGGAAGCAGAAGCCAGATCCTGCCCTGGATAACGGGATGGAAAGCCGAGGCACCACGGCCAACACCGGTACCTGCCCCGGGCTGGGCCCTGGGGGGGCTCTGGCAGCTCCTGAGTGGGATTTGGCTCCGTGCTCAGAGCCTGGGCTGGGGTCCCTGGTGGGGTGGTGTCAGAACAGGGGGTTGTCCCCTTTTCCAGGAGCTTCCTGGTGAAGGTGAGGCTCCTTCCTGGCTCTTGGCTCTCAGCCACGGCCTTGGGGAGAGATTGGCAGGGCCAGGAGCTTCAAAACAGCAGATACAGCCCTGGGGACGTCACAACAGCGAGATAGGGGTGGAACAGCAGGAGAGCTGCTTTGGTTTGGGGCCTGGTGATAAATCCTGCCCAGCTGCTGGAGCTGGGAAGCTTTAGGGAGCACAAAACAAGCTGGAAGGCTTTCCAGCACCTCAGTGAACTGCCCAGCAAGCCAGGGGATCCATGGGTTTGGGGAAGGACATGGGGCATGGATTTGTTCTGGGCTGGTTGATCCTAAGCCTTTGGCTTAGTGAGTCCCCCTGGCCTCGGGGGATCCCTGGGAAGGGACAGCTCTTGGAGGTGTCCCCTTTTCCCTTCCCCAGCCACCTGCTCCTGGCTGCTGTCCCAAGGATTGGGCTGGTGGGAGCCCAGAGCTGGCTCCTCTCTCCCTTTCCAGGGTTTGGAATCTCCCCGGGGGCTGTGGAGGGAGAAGGGGGGCGTCCCAGACCTTGGTGCTTCCTGCAGGGTGGAGGAGGGAGGCTCCAGCCGAGGGGTGCAGGAGCTCTTTATCCACCTGATTTATCCTCCCTGACCTCAGGGTCCATCCAGGGATGAGGCTGCTCTCAGGATCTCTCCAGCTGTGAGCAGCCAGCCAGGCTGGTGCTCCCACACCGGGAATTGCCCTGGGGAGGCTGGACCTGACCGGATCCTCTCCCTCCCTCCCTCCCTCCTCTTCCAGGCTCGCTTCCAGCAGCAGCAGCAGCAGCAGCAGCAGCAGCAGCAGCAGCAGCCACGTCCTCGCTGGGTTTGTTGGGAGCCTACTCGGACAGCGAGGACAGCGCCAGCGACTGAGGAGCCGGCGGGGCGGTGACAGAGCAGGGACAGAGCAGGGACAGAGCAGGGACAGAGCAGGGACGGGGCTGTCCCCACTCCCTGCTGCTCCTGCAGCCCCACAGCGAGCTGCAAGCACAGCCAGGGGCCCCGGGGATCCCGGCCACCGCTGTTGTCACATCCTGCCGTGCAGCAGCACCACGGGGAAGGTGTTTTCCCTGCAGCAGGGGGGAAACCCCAGCAGTGCCTGGTGTGTCCCAACCCTGCTCCCAGGATGTGTTTGGAAGTGCCAGGGCTGGACAGGACTCTGGTGTGTCCATTCTGGGGGTGCCACTGCCCTCACCCCCGCAGGGATCGTGCCCAGGTCGGGTTTAGGGTGCCCTGTTTCCCCCCAGCAGGGAGGGGACCTTGGGGTGCAGGGGAAGGTGGGCACTCAGCCCCCCTCCTTCACTTCACTTCACCACCAGCTGGTTCTGTCCCGGGGTGTCTCAGATGCCACCTTTGCACACACCCAGGGGGCTCCTGCAGCCCCTCACTGCGGGGACAGGGCTGTCCTGCCACCACCAGCCCCCCCAGATGTCCCCTGGAGCTCGGGGACAAATCCCTCCCCCCCATTCTGAGCCTGCTGGGGCTCCAGCAGCCACAAGTCTGGAATAAATGGGATCTGGCAGAGCCAGATCAGAGCTTCATCCCAGAGTTTCATCTTCCAGAGAGTGATTTTTACGTGGGCACTGTCGCATCCTGCCCCAGGGATCCCCCCAGTGCCCACCCAGCCCAAGTGGGGCTCTCCTCACCCCATGGCCATGAACTTCCCCCTCATCAAGGCACCCATCTCTAATTGCTGAGCAGCCTCTGGCTAATTAACACCCTCACAGAGGGGCTGGTGGGGGGGGGGGGCATCAGGGAGAGCTGGGCAAAAGGGCAGCCCCCCCCCATCCCAATTAGCATTCTGTGCACATGCCTTAATTAGCCTCTTCAAATATTAATGCTGGCCACTGGGCTCAGCCCGGGGCTGGGGGGGCCTGAGGGGGGGTCTCTGGCCGTGTCCCCCACACTCCCCAGCTGTCACCACCCCCCAGCACCAGGTGGGACCCCCGAGAGGGACCCCCGAGAGGGAGCTTTGTTCTGGGGACAGACAATGCCAGGAGGGGACTCAGGGGGGCTCCCAACCTCCTGCCCCCACTTTTGTGTCTGAGCCCCCCCAAACCGTGGGGCAGAGGGGGAGCAGAGCCCCCCGTGCCCCCCCGGACGAGCTCCCCGGGGTGGGTGACAGAGCTGGGCGGGGTCCTTGTTCCCCCCAAAACCCTGCACCCCCCCAGCCCCCAGCACCGTGGTGAGGGGGGGGGGATCTCATCGCCGTGATCTGGGGGTCCCGGTGACCCCCCCCTTCTCCCGCTGTCACACGGGGAGGGGCCGCCCGGTGTCACTTGGGGGTCCCGGTGCCCCCCGCCACTCGGGGGGGGGGTTGAACCCCGCGGGGTCCCTCCGTGTCGCCCTCGCTGTCCCTGCCGGTGTCCCCTCGGTGGTCTCGCCCCCCCCCCCCCACCCCGTGCCGGTGCCCCCGGCGAGGCGGGCGCGGGGGGGGATCGGGGGCTCCGGTCCGCGCCGCGCGCGGCGGCGACACAAAGCGGCTCCGGCGGCGGCGGCGGCGGCGGGGGGGTCCCGGCGGGTCCCGGTGCCGCTGGGTCCCGGCCGTCCCGGCGGTCCCGGTGCCGCTCCCCGCCATGGCCAAGTGGCTCCGGGAGTACCTGGGCCGGGGGGCCCGGCGCTCCCCCCCGCGCCCGCCCCAGCCCGACTACAGCGGTCCCGGGGGCCCCCCCGCCGCCGCCCCCGGAGCCGCGCTCCGCGGCCCCGCCGCCTCCCCGCGCCACCGCCTCGTGCGGGTGGGGGGCGCGGGGCCGGGGGGCGGCCCCCGCCGCCTGCAGCAGGTACGGGCGGGGGGCACCGGGGGGGGCACCGGGGGGGGCACCGGGCGGGAGCCGCAGCCAAGCGCCAGGAGCGGGGAGGGTGGCGGAGGGACCGGGGGGCGCGGGGGGGCAGCGGGTGGGGGGCTGGGGAAGGGGAGCGGGGGGCACCGGGAGCGGGAGGAGCGGGGGGCTCGGGCAGGTGTGAGTGGGGCAGCGGGGAGAGCGGGGGAGCGGCGAACGGGGGGGTCTGGGGACCGGAGGGGATGGGGGGAGATGGGGACCGGGGGTGGGGGCCGAGAGCGGCCGGGAATAAGGACCGGGAGAGCGGGGACGGGGAACCGGGGAGAGCCATGGGGTCGGGGGGGGGGCAGTGGGGCACCCAGCGAGGACCTGGGGTCACTGGGAGAGGGAACTGGGGGGGCGGCTGGGGACGGTGGAGTCACTGGGAGAGGGGGAAGGGGAAAGGGGTTGGGGGACAAAGGGACCAGGTGGGCGGGAGTGGGGACGGGGCTGGGGACACCCGTGTCGGGGCTGTGGGAGCCCGAAGGGTCCCGTGAGGGCACCCAGGGACCGGGGGGGCTGCAGGGGGGGCAGTGGGGGTCCCGTCCCACCCGGAGCCCCCCCCGCAGGGCGCAGGTGAGAGCGAATACTCCGAGCCCTTCGAGGGGGAGCAGGACCCGGCGGCCGAGAGCGGCTGCGACGAGGAGGCCACAGGTGGGTGGTGACACCCCGGGCACCCCCAGCACCCCCGCGGGGGTCCCGGGCGCTTCCCACCGCCCCGTTCCCCATCCCCAGGGTGCCCGCGGCAGGGCGAGGGCCGGCGGGTGCGGCCGCGCCGGGGTCCCCAACTCTACGACACCCCCTCCGAGGAGTGGGACACGGCCGGGGACGGCCCGGGGGGACCCCCGGCCCGCGAGAGCCGCCTCCCCCGCGACGACGAGCGCCCGGCCGACGAGTACGACCAGCCCTGGGAGTGGAAGAAGGATCACATCTCGCGGGCGTTCGCAGGTGACAGTCCCCGGGTGCCACCTCGGGGGAGCACAGCTCCCATGGGTGCCACTCCTGGCTCCCTCCTCCTTGTGGGGACCACCCCAGGGTCCCCCAACCCTACATCCCGCAGCTTCCATGGGTATCAGTGCTGGCCCTCAGCATCCCCCAGCACCCTGGGGTCCCCCCAGTGTCCCCCGGTGCCCACAGCTCTCACCCCTGCCACCCCAACCCCCTGTGCCCCCCATGGGTACCCCCCCCAGAGCACTCCTGGCCCCAGCAATGGGACACCACGGCAGGGCAGGGCCACCTCTGGGACATTCCTTGGTGGCACTGAGAGGAGCCGGCCGCAGCGGGCGGGGTGGGTGACACCCCTTTGTCCCCGCAGTGCAGTTTGAGAGCCCCGAGCGCTCCCCCAGCCTGTCCCGGCAGCTGCCGCGCTCCCCCCGGGCCCCCGGCGGCCCCCGGCCCGGCTGTCCCCCCAGCCCCAGGCACGTGGACACCTCGCTGCCCCTGGAGAAGCAGGCGTGAGTCTGGGGGCGTCCCGTGGGGTGGCACCCGGTCACACAGCGTGGCACGGGGGCAAACCTGTGGGGGAGGAGGAGGAGGAGGAGGAGGAGGAGGAGGAGGAGGAGGAGGTCCCCACGGGTGGGTCCTTGTGGGGTCATGGGTGTCCCATGGTGTGGCCCTTTGACATGGATGGGTCCCCAGCGGGTGTGGTGGGCCCAATGTCCTGAGTGAATCCCCATGGGGTTGGGTGCCCCACAGGATCTTGGGTGCCCCATGGTGTGTTGGTGTGCCCCATGGCATGGTTGGCTGCCCCATGGTGTGTTGGGGTGCCCCATGGCAAGGTTGGGTGCCCCACGGCATGGTTGGCTGCCCCATGGTGTGTTGGGGTGCCCCATGGCAAGGTTGGGTGCCCCACGGCATGGTTGGCTGCCCCATGGCATAGTTGGGTGCCCCATGGCATAGTTGGGTGCCCCAAAGGATGTTTGGGTGGCCCATGGCATGGTTGGGTGCCCCATGGTGTGATTGGATGCCCCATGGCGTGGTTGGGCGCCCCAAAGGATGTTTAGGTGCCCCATGGTGTGGTTGGGTGCCCCATGGCATGGTTGGGTGCCCCATGGCATGGTTGGGTGCCCCATGGCGTGGTTGGGTGCCCCATGGCATGGTTGGGTGCCCCATGGTGTGGTTGGGTGCCCCAAAGGATGTTTGGGTGCCCCATGGCATGGCTGGGTCCCCCATGGCATGGTTGCCCCTCTGACTCCGTCGGGTGCCAACGCCCCCGACTGCCTCCATGACGCAGAAGGTGCCCCATGGCACGGGAGGTCCCCGTGGGGTGTGGGTGGCTCCCCAAGCCGCCCCGCGTTGCTGACGGGGCCGAGCAGCCGGGAGGGTCCCTCGTGGCACAGGGGGTGCCCGTGTGACCCCGCTGTGCCCCCCCAGGTGGTACCACGGCCCCATCGGGCGGGCGGGCGCCGAGACGCTGCTGGCGCTGTGCCGCGAGGGCAGCTTCCTGGTGCGGGACTGCGAGACCAGCCCCGACGACTACTCGCTGTCCCTCAGGTGAGCGTGGGGACACGGGCACAGCCCCGGGCTCAGCCCTGCCAGGGGGGCCGTGCCAGGCTGGCAGTGTGGGCTTGGATCAGGGTCGTGCCATGTTTGGCTGTCCCAGCACCCGTGGGGATGTGCTGGCACGTCCCCATGCATGGGACAGGCTGGAGGTGACCCGAGATCCCTCGGCACCCCATGCCCCTTGCTCTGGATGGGGTCCCTGTCCTCATCCCCACTGCTGTCCACATCTGTGCCCCGATCTCCATCCCAATCCACATCCCTATTCCCAGTCCCTCATCCCATTCCCATTCCCATCCCAGGTGTCCTCCACCCCATCCCCATCACCATCCTTGTCCACCTCCCTGTCTGAGCCTCCACCCTGCTCCTCACTCCTGTCCCCATCCCCATCCCATCCCATCCCATCCATCCCATCCCATCCCATCCCATCCCCTCCCATCTCATCCCATTGATCCCATCTGATTCCCATCCCATCCCAATCACAATCCCATTCCCCTCCCATCCCATGGACCCCATCCCATTGATCCCATCTGATTCCCATTCCCATCCTATCCCATGGACCCCATCCCATCCCAATCACAATCCCATTCCCCTCCCATCCCATGCCATCCCAATGTCCCATCCCATCCCAAATCATCCCGTCCATTATCCCAGTGCATTCCCATCCCATTTCCCGTCCCATCCCATCCCATGGATCCTATTCCATCCCATCCCATGGATTCCATCCCATTCCCATCCCATCCCATGGATCCCATCCCATGGATCCCATCCCATCCCATGGATCCCATCCCATCCCCTGGATCCATCCCATGGATCCCCTGGATCCCATGGATCCCCTGGATCCCATCCCATCCCCTGGATCCCATCCCCTGGATCCCATCCCATCCCCTGGATCCCATCCCATCCCCTGGATCCCATCCCCTGGATCCCATCCCCTGGATCCCATCCCATCCCATGGATCCCATCCCCTGGATCCCATCCCATCCCATCCCATTCCCATTCCCATCCCCTGGATCCCATCCCATGGATCCCATCCCATCCCATAGATCCCATCCCATGGATCCCATCCCATCCCGTGGATCCCATCCCGGTTCCCGTGCCTCATTTCCCGTCCGTCCCGCAGGAGCAGCCAGGGTTTCGTGCACGTGAAGCTGACGCGGACCCGGGAGCAGCACTTCACGCTGGGCCGGGCCGGGGCCGCCTTCCCGTCGGTACCGGCGGCCGTGGGGCACTACACGGCCCGGGCACTGCCCGTGCGCGGTGCCCGCCACCTGTCCCTGCTCTACCCTGTGGCCGTGCAGCCCCTGTGAGCCCCCCGGGACCCCCGGCCGGGCCCCCCCGCCCCATTAAAGCCGCCGTGTCCCATCGGGGTGGTGACGCTGTGGTGCCTCCGCGGGGGATTTGGGGACGGGCACTTGAGGGGCGGGGATTTGGGGAGGAGTTTTTGGGATGCGGATGGGAGGGATTGGGGACAGGGATGGGGACAGAGATAGGGAACTGAAATGGGGACGGGGGAAGAGAGGGATGGGGATGGGGATGGGGATGGGGATGGGGATGGGGATGGGGATGGGGACAGAGATAGGGAACTGAAATGGGGACAGGGGAAGAGAGGGATGGGGATGGGGACAGGGACTGAAATGGGGACAGGAATAGGGACAGGAATGGGTGCCTCTGGTGCATCTTGCTGCCCAACTCTGTGGTGTCCCCGCTGAAGGCACGACAAGGTGGTGGCACTGCCACCGCTGTCCCACCCTGGTCTCACCACCGTGAAGGATCCCCAGTCCCCCCAGCCATGGGCACGGCACGGGGTGGCACTGCCTGGGGTCACCCGCGTGGTGAGGGGCTGGTGGCACTGCCCCCCTTTGCTTCCCACCCCCCCAGCACAGCCCTCGTGTGCCGGGTGACACCAAGGAAGAAGGCCAGGGGACAACAGAGTGGCTTCCCCTAAACGAGGGGTCCCAGGGGCCGCTGTCACCCCTCGGGCACAGGACGCTGAGCCGGGTGACAGGATGCTGCCAAACACCTTTTTTGGGGGGGTTTTCCTGAGGAAGGGCAGAGCTGGGGAAGGGTGTGAGGCACAGTGGGCACTCTCAGGGCCGGGGGGGCAGGGAGGGGCCCCGTGCCTGCTGCAGCTCCCGCTGGTACGGGCTGATCTTCAGCTCGGGGGGTGGCAGCTTTGTGAGGTCCCGCCCCGAGAGGGACATCAAGCTCATGTAGACGGCCGTGTTGGAGGGGTCAGCGCCTGTTGGGGGTCACTTTTGTCAGCCAGGACCCTCGGGGGACACACGGAGTGCCCTGGAGTAAGGGATGGCGGTGGGGGGGGGGGGGGGCGAGCAGGGGAGGTTTGGGGTCAGGGGGACATGGGGCAGGTGGGCACGGGGGCGTTCGGAGAGTGTGAGGAGAGGAGGGTGAGGGGTACTGGGGAGGGCAGCTTGGGGACAGAGTTACCTGGGCTCCTGTGACAGCAGCGGCGGGCGAGCAGTGCCATCCCCAGGAGGAGGGCGGTGCCCCCCAGGCCCCCCAGGAGCCCCCAGAGCAGCGCTGCAAGCACAGCCAGCCAGGGTCACCCCCGGCCCCGGGGACACCGGACACGGGGGTGCCGGGGTGGAGGGCACAGCAGGGACAGCGGGGGCACAGTTACCTGTCTGATGTCCTCCCGGAGCTGCTGCCAGGAGGGGAGAGCAGTCAGAGATGTCCCTGTCCCTGTCCCTGTCCCTGTCCCTCCTCACAGTGGCCACCCAAAACCCCCCAGGAATCTCCCCCAAGGAACCCCACCCACCCTGCTGGTGACCCTCAGTGACCCCCCCCAAGCCCCTCGGCGGTGCCACCTCCCCGGGCCCCCTGCCCAACCCCGCGCGGAGCTGTCCCGGGCAGTCCCGGGCAGTCCCGGGCAGTCCCGGGCAGTACCGGGCAGTACCGGGGCAGTCCCGGGCAGTCCCGGGCAGTCCCGGGCAGTACCGGGCAGTACCGGGGCAGTCCCGGGCAGTCCCGGGCAGTACCGGGAGTGACGCGGAGCTCGGTGCCGTTGCCGGTGGCGGTGCAGTGCCGGGGGATCTCGAGGGTCACCCGGCAGAGGTAGAGCCCGCTGTCGTTGCCCTGCACCTGCGGGAGGCTGAGGGTGGCCCGGGGGGGGTGCCAGGCCAGCCGGACCCCCGGGGCACGGCGGGGACAGGGGAACAGGGGCAGGGGGGTGCCAAAGTGCAGGCGGGTGGCACAGAGCACCCCGAGCCGCCCGGCCCTCACCCACTCCATCCGCAGCAGGGCCTCGCTCTCGGCCACCTCCACCTGGCACTCCAGGGCCACCGTGTCACCCGCGGTCACCTGCAGCTCGCCCGGGTGCTGGGTCACCCGCAGGGCGCCCGCTGTGGGGACAGCCCCGGGGTCACGGGGGGATGGATGGCACCCCCAACCCCGGCGGTCCCCCAGGACACCCGTGGGGTGGAGGACAGGGACATTCCAGGCTCGCTGCCCACGCGTCCCCTGTCACCTCTGACCACACATCCTGTCCCCCCCACTGTCACCTTCCTGTCCCCACTGACGCTGTCTGCCCCCCACCCTGTCCTCTCCCCATGTCCCCCCATCCATCCCCACCTGCTCCGTCCTGTCCCCCTGCCACAGCCATGTCACCCACCTCTGTCCCCATGTCTGTCCCTCCCTCTGTGTCCTCAGCCCCTCTCTGGTCTCCCCCTCAGGACAGATGTCCCCTCCCGCCCCATCTGTCACACAGGGGCCAGCCCGAGCCCCGTGCCCCCCCGGTGTCCCCTGCGTGGCCTGTCCCCCACCCCACAGCACAGCCACAGGGTCCCAGGCGCTGTCCCCGCTGTCCCCCCAGCCAGCCTTGTCCCCCACTCACCTCCAAGGAGGAGGATGAAGACCCCGAGCCGCCACATCCCCCCCCTCCGGGGCCAGCCCAGCCCCCTTCTCCGAGGGGCTGCGTCCCCAAGGGGCCCCACACTGTCCCTGTCCTCAAAGCACTGCTGTCCCCAAAGCCTCCTGGCCCTCCACAATGTCACCCGGGCCAGCCCACTGTGGCATTGTGGCTTCCGGCGCCTGTGGCACGGGGGAGGTGACAGGGACAGAGAGCGGGGGCAGAGATGGGGAC